>NC_041353.1:18258588-18501088 GCF_004354835.1 Perca flavescens | reverse complement strand
CGCTCTCTCCCCGTTGGGTGGAAAATCAAGCTGTTCCACTAAGCGCTAGTCCTAGAGGCCTGGAGAACTTCGGTTGTGCAGCGTTTCTTTTGTGGCATTTGTTTTCGGGGATTGTGTGCTTTTCTTTAGCATCATTTCTGGTTTTTTTGGGTTGTGTGCTTTTCTATTTGCATCGTTTGTGTATTTGCAGCGTGTTCTGTATTTGTATATTTGCAGCGTGTTTGTGTATTTGGTTGTGTTGTGTGTATTTGCAACGGGTTTGCTAAATGTTGCTCATGTGCTGTCAAATGAATAAAGATGTTTTCTTAATTAGCTTGTGTTTTGTCTATTTGCGTGTGTTTTGTTAAGTTGCGGTGTGTTTGTCCCTGTCGGCCGCTGTACATTACTGCCCCCTGGAGCCGGAGGGCGGGAAAAACACACACTTTTCACACGTTCTTTTCCCAAACTACCACAAGGGGCAACAATGAGTCTATTCCAAATTTAAAAAACAAATTTCAACAAGCAGCACAAAGTTGGGATTCATGCTTTATTTAGAAGTATTTCCAAACAGTATTTTGGGGGTTGAAAAAACTTCAAGGATGAAGAGTTGGTTTGGCAAATGTATGGCTGGTTAACCACCCAAGCTCCGTCAAAGAGCAGCGTGCTGAGCTTTTTTACTGAACCATGTGGGACAGTCTTCCACACAGTAGATGAGGAAGCCCCAAAAAAATACCTTTGGCTCAATATAATTTAAAAAAACATTAACCAATATCACATCATCTGTATGTGAAGTAAGCTGCCTGATAAAAATATGATGCACCAGGACAAGGACTTGAAATGTTAAGCAAACTTAATATATTACCTACTCTACTTGAACTACAGTTGATATCTACTTATGTCCCCCCCACTCATGAAACTGACATGCACCTAAACAACTGAAGCCTGTGTTTGGTCCTACTTTGCTCTCAGTGGTGTGTGAAATGTAATGCATGCATTGTTCTCCAGCTGGGAGAGAGAGGACATTAAGCCCGCTGTGCCCTGTGCCATCACTCCCTCAGGTCTCTGTGCACAAATGCTTCTGTGTGTGTGTGTGTGTGTGTGTGTGTGTGTGTGTGTGTGTGTGTGTGTGTGTGTGTGTGTGTGTGTGTGTGTGTGTATGTGTGTCCACAAATGCACTAGTATATGTACATGCAAATGTGCTGAAGTTATCTTTACCAACATGTTATATGTGTGTGTAGATTGTGTAAGTGTTAATTTCGTAACTGTATGCCAGTGTGTGTGTGTGTACATAGGGTGTTTGGGTGTACTGTACTGTATGTATGTGTGCTTGTCTGAGTTTTTTTTTTGTGTGCTTGTCATTTTGCTGGTGTGTGCCTAAGTGGCCATTGTGCCGAAACAGTGGAGGAGAGGGAGACCAGCTAGGAACATAAAGCCACCAGTCCAGCTCTGCGGCTCCACCAGCAGCCAGCCAGCCCCATTCGGCATGCACCTGGTGTCCCCTCACACACACACACACACACACACACACACACACACACACACACACAACCACCATTATTAATTGCTAATACATATTTATGTGGCACAAATTTGCCATTTGTTTATGCATAAAATTATCAATAGCACGGGGCGCTTAGCCAGAGAAAACAGTGACCTTTTTAAAGAGTAATAAATGGAAGTGTGTGCGTGTGTGTGTGTCTAATGGCTGATGTTTGAGAGGGAGGTGTTGGGTTGGAACAAGGGGAGGAGGGTGGCGGTTTTGTGCCTGGACGTGGCAGAGAGGCAGTTGAGGCCTGCCAAGAGGAGATCCACTGATCTGGATGTTTACCCACAGTTTGTATTTTACACAGGTAATGAGCTGTCTTTGTCCTCGGCTTCATTAGCCGTGTCCATGTTCACAGTGTCTGTACTGGATGTTCCTTTGAGAGTGCAAGGATGATTCTTTTTTTTGTATATCAGTGAGCGTATTTTTTGCCATCGACAAATGTTAAAGAAAGTGTGTGTAAATGTTAAGGACTTATGACCAGCTGACCCCACCCATTAACACTCTACAATAGGAGACTTTTCAAGTTACTCCACCCACTTTATAATAAATTCGATATTGATGTATATAGCTGACATCTTGGCTTTTTCCATTGGCTCTCAATCAAGACTGGATAGGGTTGAATTGGGCCTGAATGGACCAGACTGGGATGGGATAGGACCAACTGGACTAGACTACATTGGTCAGGACTGGACTGTACTGGACTAAAATAGACTGGACAACTCTGTACTGAAGATGGTTGCGAAGCGATACCATTTTCATATCTGTGGAATAAATGAGGCTACAGCCAGTTAGCTTAGCTTAGCATAAAGACTGAGAAGCAGTGGGAAACGGCTACCTTGGCTCTGTCTGAAGGAAACGAAATCCCCTAGCCTGACGTCGTCCTACTCAGATTCTAGTCCGAATATGAGTCTGATACTGCTCCATTGGGCTGTGATTATGGGGGCGTGTTTCAACCGAACCAGGGAAAAAAAAGTCTCTGCACTCAATTGGATAGACCTAAGTCTGCGTAGATGGTTCCACTGGCACTTTTTTATTTTTAAAGCAATTAATGGTACTTTACCTAGTTATCTTACTAGTCTGTTGACCAGGAATCATCACCTTTACAATCTCCGCTCCGCTAACATTTTGGCTCTGAATATCCCACGTGTAACAACAGAATTTGGCAAGACTGCTTTTAGTTATGCTGCTCCTTGGTGTTTTTGGTGAATTTACTCCAAAATGTTTTGAAGATTTCTGTTCTCATCCCACTTAAACATTTTAAACAATTACTTAAACAAACAAAATTTGAACAATGCACATGTTTTCAATAAGCCTTTTTATGTTATTTTAAATTGTTTTACATGTACTGTAAATGTTTTTAGTTTGCTGTGTCTGTTTTTGTGATTCTGTGTAACTTGTGTACTGTTGCTCCAGGGCTCCCTTGTAAAAGAGATTTGACTATCTCAATGGGACATCACCTGGTAAAATAAAGGATAAATAAAAAAAAAAATAATAAAAAAAAAAGACAACCAATCAGAGCAACGGACAGTCAAAGGCAGACTTCGACCAACCCCCCCCCCGTGTCTTAAAGCAACCGTGGGCTTAGCGGCCAACGGTGGAACTGCACCCCTCTGGCCCAGAAAGACTTTTCACATAGACTTTGCATGGCGAAAGAAACTTCTATAGACGGTAGTTGCTCCACAACGGAAGAAGTCCAGACCGAACTTCCCGACCTCAAATGTTGTGGGCGGGGCTAAGTTCGGCTGGCATACAGGCTAGAAATCCCCTACCTGTACCTCGAAAGCTCATTAATAAACACGTCAATTTGCGGTTTTATGGTGGGTTACAAGCCAGACTATTTCTTGGCTATGTGTAGCGACTTCCTGGAGTCGTGAGGTTTCCAGGCAACTCCAGAGTCCAGGATGAGTCAACGGTGAATTGAACAATGAAAGCAAGCAAAACAATTAACTAGTGCAATTTCCAAATTTGGAGTACAAGTGTTTTAAACAGCCTCCTAAAAGGGAGCTCTGATGTGAATAGATTCCCCGAAGGAAGGACTCATTCTGCTCTGCATATTTAACGCAAAAGATATTACAAGAGCGAACACTTTTTTTATTTCAACTGTATTCAGTTGCACAAAGTGTTACGTATACTGTATTAGTCTATAGTTTTATAGCTCGATCTTCCCCTTTACACTTTGCTTCTTCTCTTACTGTAGTTCTATCTTCTTCACAGCTCAGTTCTTTTTCTCTTGATTCCTCATTTCCTTCTTTCCCATCTCTCTCTTTTTCGGTCTCGGTCTCCTCTTTTAGTCATTGACTTTCCTCGTTTGTTCCTCTCGGCTTTACTCTCCACTCTCCTTCAATCTCTTTAAAGATCTCGTGTGCTCCACACTTCATTTGTCCTCTTTTCTCCTCTCACCACTGTAACATCTGAGAGAGAGAGAGGGAGAGAGAGAGAGAGACCATGTTATTGTCAACCTGGCTGTTTCTTTGAGTGGGAAATCCAGCTAAATCTCTCTGTTTCTCTTTACCAGGGTTGGTCGTGTCTCTGATGGGTATCCACTCTTCAGCAGAGCCACCTTTCCTGGGACGCTCCTAGGTCAGCTGCTATTTTCTTAACACACACACACACACACACACACACACACACACACACACACACACACACACACAAATAATAGAAATATGTAAGTGCTCAAGGGACTCTGCTTTTAAACTACGGCAAACAAACACAAATTGGGTTGAGTGTTAGTCATGCTCTCTCTCTCTCTTTCATAATACACACATGAACCCTCTCCCTCTCTCTGTAACCCAGCTTTTATGTGGCCTTCGTGAGGTCACACACAGGGCTCAAGTCAGTTTCCATGACTACACAGTCAGCATCCAGCCAATCGGCATTCTCAGCTGACCGCTATGGGGCCAGTGGGCAGCCAGTAAGCATCATATCTGTTAATCTGACATGGAAGGCAAAGGGGTGTGTGTGTGTGTGTGTGTGTGTGTGTGTGTGTGTGTGTGTGTGTGTGTGTGTGTGTGTGTGTGTGTGTGTGTGTGTGTGTGTGTGTGTGTGTGTGTGTGTGTGTGTGTGCGTGTGTGTGTGTGTGTGTGTGTGTGTGATTTTGTGGCAGTGTGAAGGAGGGGGATTAGAACAGGGGCCTCTAATTTATCTTGTGAGGCACACTTACAACACTGTTTCTTCTTAGCATTAAACAAAAATGTATTATAATATGTGATATATACACATGCAAAATGCTTAAAGTAGTTTTAGTAAAGACATTCACACAGTATGTGTGTAGCAGTGACAAAACTTCTTTATTTCCTTTATACTGAGACTGAAAAAAAACAAAGTTTCGTGACACATAAGTTCCAGACTGACATTCCTCTCACCATGAGTAGTATACAAAATACATAGTAACCTATGCAAAGCATGCCAGGAAACTCTCATCCTCTTGAGAAATGGGTCACAAATACACAACAGTGTAGGAAACTCCATGGGGACTGAGACCAACAACCCAGATACACAAGTAAATACTAAAGGAACAAAATCCCCTCATTGGACTTGACATCTCCTGTGGGAGGGAAAGCAACATGACCATTGTTTATTTTTCACCAACTTTCTGCCACGTACACTCTGAGACTGAAATACTTTCCTCCTTCCACGTTCTCCATACTGCTCTTTATGTTCAGTAGTGTAATGCTGCCTGAGCAGCTTCCTCCTCACAGATGAGACAGGAAGCAGCCACATTAAACTCCACCAAAAATCTTTTGAGCCATTATAAAGATAATTTTTGGGCTTTGATTTTGCAACACTACTAGAAAAGTAGGTGATTGCTCCAAAATAAAAGCCCTTCTATCAATAAATAAGGGGGGAAAAAAGAGAGAAAATAGTTTGTGGGATGGATGTTACAAACATTTTTTTCAACATGTGGATGGCCGTATGAAATGTATTGCAGGCTGGATCCGAAAACGTTTAAGTATCAGTTGCGGGCCTGTGTGCAAGCAATTTTCTGTGTATGATACTTGCGTTTGCTTCCAAGTAGAGTTAAGAGAATGTTAGCTTGACATTTGCCACAACAAGTTTATGCATACAGTAAGTGCAAACACCATGCAAAGCTTAACCAATACCCAGTGTCTGCTGTCTTTTCTCTTAGTAGGAATCACGTGTCCTCTGTTGCTACGTTGCTCAGTGTATTTTGTTGTGTTCCCTGTTTCATAGCCCTTGGAGTTGTACTAGTGTATGAACTGGGACACTGTGAGCGCGAGGGGTGAAAGGGCCAGAGAGGTAAATGGTCAGAGAACAGCATATGGAGGGTAGGGAGAGTGGGATTGTTTGTTTTGGAAAATGAAAGCTGTGGGACAGAAAAAAGAACAGCTGAGACAAAAGAGACATATGGAGCTTCAACACAGAGCCTGCTTTATTATTTATTATTTTATTTTTAGCACTGAAATACCTCTGTGGTCAAATTGCTCCTCTACTTTCTCAAGGTTTTCAGTACAAACAAGAAAAAGTGTGGCTTTGAGGTAGTGATTGCAGACAGAGAGAGCGGCAAGAAAAGTGGGAAGAAAAATACTATTAGACCTTCTATTTTAATATCCAAGCTGTTAGACCTGGGCCTCTGCTATTCTATCGGCAGGTGGATACAGGACTTTCTAACAGGCCGTCCCCAGACAGTTAGAGTTGGCACTACATACTCAGCCTCTATAGTGCTAAACACTGGAGCACCTCAAGGCTGCTGTCTCAGTCCTTTATTGTACAGTCTGTCTAGCTATGATTATATTGCTAAACACCCCACTAATGGTAACGTGAAATTTGCAAATGACACTGCTGTGATAGGACTCATTGACAGCAATAATGAAATTGCCTACAGAGATGAGGTGAGTAGTTTGATTATGTGATGCAACAAAAATAATTTGTCTCTTAATGTGAGGAAAACTAAGGAGGTCATCATAGATTTTTAGATAGAACAAAACCACACATACACCTGTCTTTATTAACCACTCTCCAGTTGAAACTGTTAACACCTTTAGATTCTTAGGCATCCACATTTCAGACACCCTCAAATGGTCCTTCCATATCAGCTGGTATGTCCCTTAACATTCTACAGAACTTTTACCGCTGTACAATTGAGAGTATACTGACAGGTAACATTGTAGTGTGGTTTGGCAGGGCTACTTCACATGACCTTAATCTTCTGACAAAAGTAGTCAAGACTGCATCCAAAATCATTGGGGTTCCCCTTGAATCGCTCCAACACATTTACTGGAAACGCAGCACTAAAAAGGCACGAGGTATTATGCAGGATTCTAGTCATCCTGCATATAATCTCTTCTCCCACCTTCCATCAGGGAGACGTTTGCAGAGCATCCCAACGCGCACAACACGTTTTTGGGATAGCTTTTACCCCCAGGTAATAAGGTTATTGAACGATAGCACAACAGGAAGGAGGGCTGTGGCCTGAACTGTCACTTATGTATATTGTGTTTGGATATTCTAGATGTTTTAAAATTGTTATTATTGACTGGTGCTGAGAGAGTCCTAAGGCACATTGTATTTCATTGCTGTGGTACTTCGTACTGATATGCATATGACAATAAACTTGAACTGAACTGAACTAAAAATTAGAGAGACAGACGGGTAAATTGATAGCCTGTCAGACAGACAGACAGACAGACCGGGAGATGTAAGTTAGGTCAGTTAAGTTGGGACATATGGCTCCCGCAAGCCCTGAGACCCACTACTGAGGGACCACAAGGACCAAATAGAAGAGTAAAGACCCACATGCCATCTGCACAAGGGACAAAGAATGGGAGATATGAGGTGTGTGTGTGTGTGAGAGGGCAAGTATAGCCCAGCAACAATGCCAGGCCCGTTGACATACACACACACGCATGCACATATTCCAAAAAAGAAAGCATATGCACATTCTTTTTGGACACACATGCATACACAAACTTTCAGACACATATGAACCCATGTAAACACATTCACTTGTGCACATGCACACGCTCACAAACACTGACACTGAAACAGACTTTATGTCACTGCTGTCTCTTCATCTGCCAGAGCGGCCATCCAGAAAGCCCTGTGTCCTCAAATCAGATTGTGTGTCTGTGCATGTGTGCTCTCCTTCCTGTCAGACACCACTGAAGTGGTCACTACACAGAGCATTATATTGTCTGACATATGGGTTTTTGCTCCTCTGCTCTGTCCAGGAAACAAGGCCAAGCGGGCAGCCTCAGAATGGAGCCCTTGGGTTTGATGCAGTTTCCATCAAGTCCAGTTGTCTTTAATGTTAGCAGAGTGAAACTGGGGTACTGATGGGGCTCCGCTAACGGGGTCAGCGGCCCCAGCGCTGGGTCACTTTGTTGTGTGTTGGATTTTCTGTGCAACTTCTGGGTCAGCGGCAAAGGTTGGGAGAGCAGGTTGTTACCATGAGTCAATATGTGACAGACACACTTTCTGTGAATAGCTCACCTACATGCCATCTTCCATTTGCTTTCCATTCACGAATCTACAGAGACTTACAACTTTCTTTTACTCTTATTTTCTCGTTGAAGTTGTTATTATTATTATTATTATTATTAGGGCTGCTCCCTCTTAGTCGATTAGTCGACTTATCGGTCGTTTTGGTCTTAGTCAACTTAGATTTCTTTAGTTGATTAGTCATGTTTGATGCTTTTTTCATGCTGAATGACTTATTTCCAAGAAACGTACGAGCACATCTCTGGTAAACACAAGAAGTAAGGGTTGACATTTTACCTAATAGATATCACCGTTAAACCTACTTTGATTACTTTCATTAAGGCAGTTATTTGTTGTATTACACGTTTTCTGAAATGTTGTGTTTAAATATGCAAAGGAAGCATTATCTTATTCAATAAATGCCTCCTTTTGCATGACTCTTTGCGGAGAAACTCAGATTTACAGATCTGTCGATTAAATCAACTAATCGATTATTCGAAACAATTGAATGAGTGTTAGTCGACTAAGAATTTCTTCAATCAAACACAGCCCTAATTATTATTGTCGACCTAACAATGCAGAAGCGAGCAGGGGCTGCTTAAAAAACTCACGCTTTTTTTTGGTGGTGCCTTCAAGGAAACTTGAATGCAGTATACTAATAAAGTTGCCTGTTGAGTAAAAGATGGTTAGTAGGGTGGATGCAACCTAGTGCCCTCTGAATGAGTAGATGTGGTTTGAAGGCATTTTCTGTCCCCTGACACAGATTTTGTAACTTCACAAAGGCTTTTTCTCATTGGCCAGCTTCAGCTTCAGCTGCGCCGTGCCAAGCCAAGCCGTGATGGCATGTGTTTCCAATACAGCCTCTCAGCAGGGGATAGCCACTCTGCTGCGTTCCTACTTGGTAGAAGGGCTGACCAGGACCAACCCACTTTCAGCCATATCAGAGCTTAAGCTACTGCTGATGCAGATCGGAACATTTCCTGCTGCTCCTGTTCACATTAAAAGCTCTCCGCTGGCGAATCTGTGGGATGCTTTTAATGTGAAGAATGTATAGGAAAATATATTGGCTTCATTAGCGGTGCTATCCCTTTGTAATCAGTAGTTTTTATTGTTTTTTTAACAGGAAGAAAAGACAAAACAACAAATAGCTGTTAACACAAGCCTATAAGAAAACCAAAGATACACAGATTGGACAATGATAAAAAATTATATAGATAAACAAAATTAACAATACTATTAGCGGTGCTATCCTAAAAACAGTTCTAATGAATGGGTCCAATGGCCTTGTGAAGACTGACTTTTCTTTGAGTGTATAAACAGGCACAAATAATATTCAGAAATACATTTGTTTTAGATTATTAGAATTTACTTACATAGTTTGTGTGTGTCTGTGTATGTATGCATGCATGCATGTATAAAGAACTGGATCATTTCCCACAATATTCCAGAAATCTTGTGGCCAGTGAATCATGCATATACATTAATGCATTTGGACATGATCCATGCGTGAACTCTTCACTTCCACCAGGACTAATCCATTTCAAAGACAAGGGGCATTGGCCCCCACCTGGGTGCTTGCTTTTTCTAATGGGTGTGTGTGAGACACAGAGTGGGTGGGTTGGTGTGTTTACAGGCATGTCGGTGCTGAGGAGCTGATGGCATAAACAGATAAAGCTGTGATGGAGGATGTACGCTCTCTTGTTTGAGTTTAAGAGACAAACGGCCGTCCGAAATACACACACAAGCATGAATGCACACATACGCACGCCACCCCCACTCTGCAGTGTGTATACACCACACGTCAGGTCTTAAGTGCTTGGTAACAAAGGGTGAGTTTATCCCTGGGTTTCACTGTAAATACAATGGTGAGTAATGCTAAGAAGACTGGCCTGTGGTCACTGCAGCATGCAAGAGATAGTGAATGGGAATGTGTGGTGGTGGTGGTGGGCTAGTATTTTCAAAGGACTGTCTAGCCTCTGGTCTACTTTAAAAGGTGCTGTGTGTAGCATTTTGGGTTTCTCAAAATTAAAACCACATTTCCCATAAATCTGTTGCTTTCCCCTCCCTGGCGTCGCTCCATGTTCAGTTGTTTTAGGGGAAAAACTAGAAGAAGAGCAAAAATAAAGGCCTTGATCACCTCTACAGTATTTTATTAATTCCAAAGGAATTTCCAGTATGTGTTCTTACACATAGCTTGTATTATGCCAGTTTGGACAGAGGAACTGGAATAAAGTAAAAATGACTGGTTCCCCTTTTTATGCAAGAAAACAATCCATCTGATTTCCTGTGCGTTGTGACCCAATACAATAATAAAATCGGCGGTTGTCATTGTCATCCTGTATCCTGCAGTGTTTGACCACATATCTTGAAGCATGTTGACTTCAAAAATCAAATTGGGTTTGTAAACGTGGACGCCCTGTTACCTTAAAGCTCATGATGTACTTTTACAGTGTAGACAAGGAGCTGTGACGAAAGCAGCATTGTTCACGTACTTGCCAATCTTGCACAACGTAAAAATACCTAAACGTGATGACACTCTAGGAAGTTACTATATTGTTACTGAGATCACGGCAGAAAACGTGGCAGCAGCGACGAGATCTATCTATTCATAACTTTCCACCGTTTTGTTTGAGTTTAGTTAACATTTCCTCACATTGTAAGTGTGTGTGTGGTCAGTGTAACGCTTATCAGTTCAATTTTCTAAGCACAAACGGATATTTGGAAAAACAGAAAAATGGGTTCCAATATCCAATTTTTCATTTTTTTCCGCCTTGACAAATTAAAAAATTGGATCTTTAACCTGTTTTTCCAATTTTCTGTTTTTATTCAGAGGATCAGAAATTTAGAAAATTACAAAATTGCGTCTGGACTCCAATTATTCAATACTGCAATGGTATTCTCTCCCTCGTTGCACCTAGCTACGGCCCGCCCCCCACTTGAAACCATCAGTTGCAAACACCTCTGACCCCAAAGTCTATCGGTTTTTAATTTTGGTCTATATGGAGTTAATGACCTGCATATTCCGCAAAGTTGAGGAAGAGAATACCATTGCAGTATTGAATAATTGGAGCTCAGACTCAATTTTGTAATTTTCGCAATTTCTGATCCTCGGAATAAAAAACAGAAAATTGGAAAAACAGGTTAAAGATTCAAATTTTTAATTTGTCAAGGTGGAAAAAAAAGAAAAATTGGATATTTGAACCCATTTTTCTGTTTTTCCAAATGTCCATTTGTGCTTAGAAAATTGAACTGATAAGCGTTAACCTGACCGTGTATCATTTCATTTTTTATTTTTCAAGAGTTGCGCGTTAGTTCGAATACTGTGACAGCCATATTTCTTTATTGTGTAGAAGGCCAGTATAGACTTTCACTTCTACTACTAATTCTCACTTCTCTACAGTACTTCAAGTACTTTCAATACTTTGTAATGAAGATGCATTTTATTTTGAATGTCAGAGTTTAGCACATGGGAGCCAGACAAGGAAGATCTCTGTGTTCATGTTGGCTAAAACATCTGAAACCTCTGACAACATGGAATAAAGCTATTGTTATTGTTGCAAGCTGTCTCCGTACGGTCACATACGCTGTCCCCACCCCCCACACACACACACACACACACACACACACACACACACACACACACACACACACACACACACACACACACACACACACACACACACACACACACACACACACACACAGTGGGAGCACATCATCTGTCACCCAGGGCCCAGGCGTAGGGGCGACAGATTGTCCACGCGGTGTTCCTTCAGGTCCCATTGCTCCAAACACACACACACAAACACACGCACGCACATACGAACAATCTGCCCACTGACATACTGTTTTCCTAGTATTCCCTCAGAGTGCAGCCAGGGCGGTTTCTCTGCCTTCATCTCCGAGGAATATTAAGACAACACACCGTGATTCACAACATTTCTACATGGGGACACAGATATGTTTCAGTGTAGTGTTGTGTGTTTTTTTTTCATGTTTTATAGCCAGAACACACACACACACACACACACACACACACACACACACACACACACACACTAGAGGTCGACCGATATGGGTTTTCTCTGGCCGATGCCGATCTTTAGAAATCAAGGTCAGCCGATGGCCGATAAATGCTGCCGATTTTTTTTGGCCGATATGGGCTTGTTTTTAAACCTCTATTTGAAAGATAAAATGTAACACTAATATACACAGAATTTCTCAACAAAAACATTTATTGAACACTTCACCAATCTACACTTGTATACTTCAATTAAAAATGTATAATTTAAAAACATACTGTATATTGTATAAATAATATATAAAAAATATATTAAATAAACGAAACGGGTAAGAAGAAAATAAACTTTGTCAAATAAACTTGTAAATGAAAAAATAAAGTTTAGTGCACTTAGCAGCCTTTATTAAACTTCTGAGAATACAAATCTGCACATCTTCACAGAAAGTGAACAGGGTCTATTGGTCCATTATATACTGTCTATGCTCTGGACGGAGACCAGTGAAGGCTATTAGAAGCACTTTTCCGGTGATGGCCAGCTTTACTGCGCAGCCTCCAACTGAGAGAATGTGACGTGAGCAACGTGTCTGAAAGTTGTAAGTCTTCTGGTAGCTGTGCCAAGAGAAATCTCAATCATTCCCAATCTTACAGATACGGAGACTGTAGGTGTATGTAAGGAGATAACATGGGCACAGGCTAATTATTGATCACTAACATGCTAGTTAACATTAGTAATTAAACCTAAACATCTCATGTAAGTCAAAACTGCCTCACGAGCTTCTCCTGTACTATCACGGTAATTCCTCTACTATGCGACAGTAAGTCACTTGGTTATGACACAATCGTTAGCTTATTTTTACAAAAACATCTGCTACGGAGCCATAACGTGAGGTACAAGGTAATGAAGCCTTTTATACATTGTCGTGTTTCTTTGGAACTAAACAACGGACAAATAGAGTCTTCAAACATTTCTGATGTAAAGTTATTCGCAGTCAAGTGACGTAAAAAAAAAAATGGCGGTCAGCGGAATGCTAACAGGAGGTGATGGCCAGTTAGCAACAAAATGGCGCCATGATGGCTCGAGTTCTGAAGCGAAGCTTACCCCCTTGGTCTGAATGCGCTGTAAAAAATGTCGCCTGTTCATGTTTTTAACACTAGGCTGCCCGCAGATGCGCCTGCCTATTAATCGGCTTGATATACTGGGATATTGGCCGATGCCGATTATGTAAAAATGTGTGTGTGTTAGAGGTCGACCGATTAATCGGCGACCGATTAATCGGTTGACCTCTAACACACACACACACACACACACACACACACACACACACACACACACACACTTATGTTACGCAAATGTATCTGTTATTTAATGCTCGGGGCTTTGTTCCTGTTAGAAAAGTAGATTTACGTGCTGATCAGCAGGACCGAACGCACACAGCCAGCAACGTTACAGTTGAAGATTAACCACGTGCGTACAGATCAAATAGGGGATCACTACTTGCGGCGCAGAACAAATGGATCTCACATCAATGACTATCTGCTGCTATAAGATATGGCATAGTGTGGAGATCAAAACGCCAGCGTGACGTATTTAACTGTCACAAAACAGCCGCATCAATTAAACATAAAAGAGCATGCATTCTATAGCCTGACCCGGTGATAATCAAGGGCGTTTTTAGTATCAAAGTGCTGCTCAGGCCTTTAAAGATCATCATCCATAAACATTTCCTGGCTTTGTTCTTCGCTCTTGGGGAAACGGCACAGACGTCCACACCTTCCTTTCTCTTTTTCCTATTGCTCTTACTGGCACTCCACCCCACCCTGTACCTGTGTGTGCAAAGAACTACAGGCCTCATAGATTATCTCCCTATAGCCTCCCTAATGTGCTTTCTGTTTCTCTGTGGAATTCTCTTTCCTTGAAGAAAAACAGAAAGCGAGATAGAGAGCAGAGGCGAAGGAGAGCGAGATGGAGAGCAGGTAGTTTCATTACACCCCCCCCTCTCTCTCTCTGGGTGCCTGCGTTATGGCCAATTAGGCCTATTAGCAACAACAAAACACAAGAAACACAACAAAACCCGTTCGGCAGGCAGGCAGGTAGTTAACGGTGGGAGGAATTGTTATCTCTCCCACCGACAGGAACAAAGAAAACGCTCTCCAGAGTGCCGGTGGAAGAATTTATACCTCCTAGTGTTCTCAATTCTACAATTAAACTCTTTACTGCAATTTCCTGTTGGTTGGAGTCTCCAGAGGGACCTTTCAATGTGCTTCAGTGATTTTTACACCTGCAAAGTGGCGTGTTATGTAATTAACCAAGTTTAAGACTGTTGCTCAGAGGTGCAGAGAAGCTACAACTTTGCAGTTTTTAAACACGACTCTGTTAAGTCCTGTGATAGGGAGGACACATTGAATAAATGATCAATATATTTCAATGTGATTTATAGTTCTTTGGCTTCCTTCATAACTGCTCTTGGTAATACAGCAGAATGTGGTTATTTGATTTACCTGACTTACTTGGAAAAGCAGTGAGGAAATTCTGCAACATCACACGGTAGTCGTATAATTTGGTAATACTGTTAACAGATCCTGGCTCATTAAATGCAGTGGTCCTTCCACAGTACACCGCTGTTGCAACAATACCTATAAGCCACTACACAACAAGTCGACAAGTTGTATACCAGCACTGAAAGTCAGTTGCCGGCCAATGCATGCCGGTTACATTTGTGTCCGGCTTGATCCCGACTCTGCAGAAGCCAGCCGTCAAGTGTTATTTAAATAAACTCCTGGTGTACTTACAAACTTTCCAATCCATCGTTTTATGAGTAAATAACCTATTTGTACTAGTGTAGAAGTTTGGTATCATTTTGGGCATTATTAGTGGGGTCATTTACGAGATACAGTTAGATCCATTAGCGCCTGCACTAAGCTATTCAGCTGATCACGCTAACTCGTCCAATGTTAGACCCAGCTGAAAAAAAGCTCCTTGAGGGTTGTTTGGCTCGAGGTCAAGGTGCAAAGGACCCTAGGGTGAAATTACTCCAAACCATCACTTTAACTGCTATTTGTCTGATTTAAAGGCTTATTCTGTACAAAACACATGCTGTGTAGTTATGTTTAGAAGTCAGAGAGACTGATCATCTACAGTATGTTGTGTATTAATGCCGCGTTCGATTTACCTCGGAACTCGGAAGCCGCAACTGGGAATGACATCATACCCGAGTTGAATGCGTTCTATTTAAAAGTCGGATTTTCATTGTTTTCATTAGCTCTAGCCTAGTTAGCTATTGTTAACAAGTTGATAACAACACGTTACGCCGTTTTTTGTGCATGCAAACAGTGTAACAACATGTCCACAGATAGAAGTTGGACATGCCTGTGTGAACAACATTTAGTGACACAAATGAGACAGAAGTGCTTATAACTTTATGTTACTGCAGCTTTCACAACTGTTGATACAGGGGGCAGCCATGTTGGATTTTGAACTCGGGCTACTGCGAGGTTGTACAAGTTCCGAGCTCGTAAATACGAGGTCAGGAGGCGTGTTTCCGACTTTGACCTCGTAAAAAAACGAGTTCTGAGATAAATAGAACGCGGCATTACTGCACCAGATCGCAGGTAGAGCATTTTAACAGCTACTCTGTCTTTATAAAATAGCTGGAGACTGTGTACAAGCTGATATATGGGTCTGATAACATTTTATTTAAATCGGAATCAGACCTAACAGGATTTGAGTGTTTCTGTGAATTCCTGTTCAGCCTGAAAAGACTTAATGTAAAGGTCTGAAGGGAACCCATAGGCTACCCATGAGCATCAATACATAGAGAAGAAGAAGAGCTTTAAACCAGCATTTATTAATTAGCCTATTATTGCAGAGATGGGGTTTGGGGCTGGGTCCGTGGGACTGTTTCTGGGGGTTCACTTTTTTATTTTACCAACCTTTTGTCTTCTGCATTCTCCTTACCCTTGTTCTTCCCTCAGACTCATCCCCCAGAAACAGTCCCACTGACTCAGCCCCATACCCCATCTCTGCAATAATAATACTGGTTTAATACACTCAATAATTAATACTGGTTTAAAGCACTTCATCCTGCCTCTATGTATTAATGCTCATGGGTAGCCTAAATGGGTTCCATTCAGACCTTTACATTAAGTCTTTTACTGTTATATGTCAACAAGACATTTTCACCTGGCTATACCCAATGTTTAGATCTGTTGTGCTATTTATGCAAATTACCACATACGTAATTATATTATGATCCGTTTATTATGAATGCTATAATGTAGCTAATGTTACAGAACGTTATACTTCTTACATGGAAAACTACTCATACATATTAGCTTTCATTTAACGTTGCTAGTGAAGTTAAAAAGGTGCAGTTACCATCCATACTAAATACAGGCTTAGTGACCACCAACTGGGTCAGACAGAGATGCACTTCCTCCTCCACTGGGAAAAACTATCTTCACTAAGAGATTTACACCTTGGGAAAATAGCCCAAAAAATAAAACTTCCCAAAGTTAACACCAGAAGAGAAGCTGGTAGTTCTCCTAGGAGAGGGGACAGCAGCTCTACTGACAGCTAAACATGGATCTGCCTGCCACAGCCTGAGGGACTCACAACCACTTAGGATCCCAAAATTACAGATTTGTTTAGTATTGTATAGTAATTATATTAGAATAGTATATATGTGACACCTACATATTTAATATATGACATGTATTGTAGGCTATGAATTTCTGTAAACTGCTGAGAGAGAGAGAAAGAGAGAGAGAGTCTGATTACCTCCGCTGTCTGAAAACTCCTGTTTTCTGAACGACAGTTGACACATCAACGTACTATGTGAAGGCATTCCATCATCTGCTGTCTCAGTGTGTAATCCCCTGGCTCTTCTTACTAATAACAACTGTTTTCGTCTTCTCTGAGGTGATTTTCGACCATTTTTGACGCACTTCTTTTGACATTCTGAACTACCGCAGAAATGTCTGAGCACGTCACGTGACCATTCTAAGCGAATCACGTTGTCAGAAATTGGCATCAGCCAATGAGATTGCGCTTTTAGAATCAAATCCCCCTTTTACTTTCACGATTGGTTGCTGATGAAAAGGAAATTGCCATATTTGGATCCGACAGCATTGTAGAGGAGAGAGCTTTCCAACGGTATATGCATTGGGTATATGAGATGACAGGGTGCAGACAGCGATCAAAGCAGTGGGATGATTAAGACCGCTGCGAAGTACACACCGTTGTCATGAAAAACAGAGCGTTGCTATCGCTACACACAGCCTACGACGTAGCTACGGCGGCAGTTCGGTCGAGGCGTTTGTGCAAAACTGCGGAAAAACTGCAGAAAAAGTGTGGGTGTTAAAACACCCACATCCCCCACGGGTGCGACGCCCCTGCCCGCCCCCCTGCCCCCTTGCCTGCTCTCATCCACTTTGCAGGCGAGGCGCCGTTCATCTCGAACAAGCCTATTGTGGTGTCCAGGTGTGATACGAAGAAAATAGATTTTCCACCTATGTGGCGGCAGAGAAAAGTGATGATTAGGGCAACTTATATACATATATATGCTGCATCTCCTTTTGTGTTTTGACCCCCTCCTTCCCTTGTCCCTCTCTGTCTCCTCCTTTGCCAGTTTCTTACGACGCCCCTTACTCCACGCTTAAACTAAATGCGCCATGCTCCGTATAAAATCCATTACCTCAACATGCCGATGCACAACCATCACCCAGACCCGGAGCTGAGTGTGCATTGTGTGAGCGTCGTGTTGAGGCGGGAGGGAGATGCAATCAAATAGAGATGTGCAGAACAAAACGGGTGAAGGATGGAGGGAGAGGAGGAGGAGGAGGAGGGAGGGAGGGAGGGAGGGAGAGATGGAAGGGAGTAGGCAGCGAGGTAAACTAAATGTGACATCTCATATTTTACTTTTCACTTCCCATTTAGCTGACACGTCCAAGATAAGTGGAGGAAAGATCACTGGTCTCATTCTGTTAGACAAAGGCCTGTGTGTATGAGTGCATTTGTTGTTTCAGGCATGTACATTTTACATTTAGGCCCTTTTGTTCATTCTCTTATGTGACTGGTGGTAAATAAGCAGGTTGGAGGTGTCTGTGTGTGTCTGTCGGTTTATTTTCATATCGATGAGATTTGATTGTTTTTCATTTGAGTTTCAATTGCTAAGGTTTGACTCCTTACAAGTTTTAAAGGGATTATTTTATTTTCATAGTTGACACTTTACTCACCAAGAAATATACTTTTTGTACCGACGGACCTTTGTCAGTAGCACAGAGATTCGAAAACCGTCAAGTACCCTGTCAGATTATTTTGTCTTTAGTCAATTTTAGATTTTGGTTGTATTTTCTCCATGGTGCCTTCTTGCACAGCTGCTTGTGTTGAAACAAGATTTAAGATTTGAGACTTGGCTTCTTTTGTTAATTGAAAAAAACTGTGTATTTTAGCAAAAACAGTTTTAGTCCTCAAAGTAAGGTATGACAAAAAGTTCCATTCAAGTAACATACCCCAAGGTTAGCCAAAGTGTTTTTTTGTTTGTTTTTCTTTTAGAAAGAAAGGCGCGCAAGAAAAGTTTCACCCAAACTGTTGGTTGTTAACATCCATCATAGTTTACATGACGACTTCCTGGCTAAACTACAACAGGACATATTACTAAAATTTCTTCTGTGCTCATTTTTGGTTCTACTACAAATTAAACTGGTTTAGATAATCCAGCTACACTCCCAACATTTAAAAATTCTTCTCTTTGCTTTGCCCAAAATCCTACCGCTTGCACTCTGCTCCGCTTACATGCTGTGATAGCGAACATGAAGACCATTATACTTGTGAGCACGTTATCATGCTGAAATTAGCATATCGCTAATAATTGCTGTGCCTAAATACAGCCTCACAGAGCTGCTAGCATGGCTGTAGTCTTGTCTTAAGCTATGTCACTGTGTTCCCAATTACTTTGGTGAATACAGTTTTTTTCATAACCGCTAAAAAACGATGGCTAAAAGTAGGAAAATAAAGATAAACAGGAACTTTGATATACTTGTTGATGTACAGGTCAGTTCTTTGTCCACTCAAATACCAGTTTATCTACAGTATATACCCTATTATTCATGATACCTGATTATCACAGTGTGTGTTCAGTAAATAGCCAGAACCGTCAAGCTTCTTTTTTTTTTTCTCAACTGTAAAATAGAGCATTTTATAAAATGGCTATAATATCTTTATCTATTTCCCCATTGTAAGTCCATTACTTGCTGACAGTGAATGAGTGTCTTTATGGATTCAATATCTATCAGCCTCCATAGGACTGAGTACACACGGATCATACAACACTGCTTACCTATAGTGTAGCTTTGTCACTCGTGAAAAAACTCATATTTGAGGAGTGTGTGTGCATATGCGTGTGTTTGTTTGTGTATGGCTGCTACAACGTGGGTGCCCACTCAAGCGAACAAGAGAGGCTGCACTTATCTTCACCTCCAATTACACACTGGGAACACCTCCGCTATGTGTGTACGTGTGTGCACACAATCACACTTTTTTTTTATAATCTTTGTGTGCGACTGTTTGACTGTGCGCACAGACTGTGTGTGTGTGTGTGTGTGTGTGTGTGTGTGTGTGTGTGTGTGTGTGTGTGTGTGTGTGTCTCTGTCTCCGCAAGGCCCTGGGGTTACAGGCAGCTTGGTGACAGTGCAGATGGGATAACATATGACATGTGAGTGACTGAGTGAGTGTGTGTATGCATGTGTGTGTGCGTGTCAGTCCATCTGGGCTCCCCTCTGATCGGCCGGGGCTCCCTCTGCTCTCCGTGGCCCACTGGGGAGCCGGCGGGACGACGGAGACAGAGCGCAGCGAGGCCTGCCTACCTCCATCCTGTCTGACCTCCACCAACTCTTTTTATAAAACGCTATGGTGCAGTTGGTGCAAATGTTACCAATATTAAAATACATGTTTTGTTTGTCTTAAAAGGGCTATTACAAGACACGTTAATACAAAGTAGAATTGGTTCCCTGTTCAAGATCTTTGCTTTTTTTATGTAGTTTTTATTTATTTATGGACTTCTAATTATATGAAACAAATATTAAATCATGTCAATTTATTTATTTAGTATAAACATTTTTTTTTGGGTCAAGCAAAATGAGGGCTCTACCGGTCAGGCAGGTATAGTCCAAATTCATACCGTAGGACAAATTCATACCGATGTACTTTCTATACCATTTATACTGTCCAGCCCTAGGTCAAAGCCTTTGGTGACTCCAGATGGAGTTGAGCAAAGTCTGATGTCACTTAAGGCTATTCTTCATGGCCATTGATGGGAGTCAATTTGCATTGTGGGTAATGTAGACACCAAGTTTTGACATGGAAGAATAATGCAAGGAATAAAAAAAATATATATCCATATCTCTGGTTCTGCTGCATTGTTTTTATTTTTTTTTTATCCTTTTTAAAAAGAAAAACAAAGGAAATTGTGCATCATGAGTCCGACAGTGTTACAGGAAAAAAATAAGAGTAGAGACATGGTTGAGAATGGCAAAATATACTACTATAATGAATTATGTGAGGAGTGCAGCGAATAAATCTGTACAGCACACAATGCACACAATGGGAGGAGACTGACAGTGGCATCTTTTTCCAGCATGCGGACCAATTGTGGCACACAATGCCCGAGGACACTGCCAGCATAAAGTACTGGCAGTATAAGTTCACTGTATATCCATTACCCAGTGAATAATTTTTCTTTTCTGAGTACAGCACATTTTCAAATGTCATAACTTGCTGCGTATACTGTATCTTTTTTGAAGTTTAATTGGGTGATTTTTAAAAAATGGTGTTGAATCCAATTTTTTTCTTCAGCTGGCATAAGCTTAATGTTGCAGAGCCAATGGCATCGGGTTTTTACCAACACAAAGGCGAGACGCTGAATGTACAGGACACTGTGAGCATCTGACATTGTGCATTCTGTCCCCATGAGACTTGTCCTGCTTCCTTGTTTATGGGATCCAGGTCCATGGCAATTTTTTTTATGGGGCTGGCCAGGGCCACGTCGCGTTGAGGGGAAAGGCTGCGGGATTTGGACTGATGGAGGCATTGGAGGGATGGTGTGTGTAGTTGGGATGAGAGGGAGACAGCGGGGAGATGGGCAGTCGGTTTGTTCCTGTTCCATCCTCGGGCTGGAGGCCAGAGCCTGGACACAGAGGATGAGGGATGATGGAGGGAAAGCGAGCAGGAGTCAGAAGAGAGGGCGGATGCCAGTAAAAAGACATTGAGAAAGAGGTTAGGGTGTAGGGAGAAGGTGACATGGGGTCTTTATGACCAAGGTAGGAAGGGTTAGGAGGAGATGAAGGGAAATGTCAGTGGAACAATGCTAGCAGAGCGGGGGGTGGGTGGGGGTTCTTGTCCGGTCAGACCAACACTGAGATGCTAAAGAGGACTTAACGATGCCCGACAAGTGCAATTAATAATTAAAGCAGGAGTTGACGGTCATGCAGCTAGCATGAGACAATAACTGAGGTTACCCTCCCTTGACAAGCCTACTCTCCTTCCCTTCCACCTCCTTTCCTCTTTAGACACAGTTTAGTCATCTTTTCACTTTCCTCTCCTTATCACTCTCTCGGCCTTTGTCGCTCCCTCCCCCTCTCTGTCCGTCTGTGTGATTTTGGCACTTATGTTCGTACCACACCCCTGCCCCCAACCCTGGCCTGTGTCGCTTTATCCATCACCCATCCACCTTTTCTTTCTCCCCTCGATCTCTCGCGCTCTCTCACGCCTCCCGTCACCCATGAGCAGCTCATGCAAAACTGCAGCCGTCACTATCAGGTGTTGACGAGTTGCCCTACTTAATATTCATGGGTGAGATTATTTGGAAGTGAGAGTGTGTGTGTGTGTGTGTGTGTGTGTGTGTGTGTGTGTGTGTGTCGGGGGGTTACAGGAGAGGGAGGTGATTGAACGTGTGTGTGTGTGTGTGTGTGCGAGTGCGTGCGCTGGTTAGGAATGGGGGTTGGAGGGTGTACAGGGTGTACATGAAGCATCATTACCATATCAAAGACATGCTAGGCTTTCTGTCCTAATGGTAATTACACTGCCCACAATTGGCGCTCACTGCTCGGATCACAACAAGATTTTTTTTTTTTTTTTGAAATGGATGGAGGGGATGAGGAGGAGGGATATTAAAGGGAAGTGGGGGGGCACAATTGGCTGGGGCTTTCAGGTTATGTTAATACCGCTCATCTATTTAATTAGTGGCTGGCGTTGTGCTTTGTTTACATCTGACGTGCCCCTTCTAGGAAAGACGAGATGAGAGAGAGGGAAACCGAATGGTGAGGGTGAGTGAGAATGAACGAGTATCAGAAAACCAAACGAGAGAGATGGTGAAGGAGGATAGAAGAGTGCCGGGTGGTGGGATGGCTGGAGAGGGGTGTGACTGTGCATCTTGAAGCCGTAATGAGGTCCGTTGTGGATGGACCTTTGATAGGCCTTCTGGCTCCACCTCTTTCGCCTGTCTCTGGAGCCGGGCAGGCCGGGCCAGGGGAATCAGCTCACACTGCAGCCAGGAATAATGCCTGCCTGTCCGCCTTCCTGTTTCTTTGACTGACTGGCTGTAGCTGATTGGCTGACAGAGTGCTTGACTACCTGGCTCCCTGCCGAAACTGAGGGACTGAGTAGATGAGGGTGAAACTGACCCATGATGCCTGACTGGCTGCATGACGTGACATGACAAGAGTATGCACTTTTGCCTTCAGGCAATGTCTACACCTGTTCCCAATCACCACAGTCGGGTCACAGCTGGACATTAAAAAGCATTCACGGTGTTGCACACGTTTGCACACATGAAAAGTGGCAGAAGTTGTTGTTTCAAAAATGAAGAAAGAGAGTTTGAGAGAGAACCAACCTGGCCCACTTTCACTCCTCTGCACACTAGGCAAGTTGCAGAGATTGTCAGATTTCCTGTTGTTAGGGTTAGGTACTGAACTCTGTACTTTTTAGGGTACCGACCGAATTATGTCGGTGCTACCGTGTACCAACTCACGTTAAAGTAATCTAGTAATCTGTGCTAAATTTCGGTGCACAGCGGACAGCGAGCTGGTGGGTATTGACGGACGGCGGAGCACGGATCCAACACGCAGTGTAGCCGGTCCGCAGCTGTACCGACTGTCTGACTACCAAATCGCCAGATAAGAACGTAATTACTTTTTAATTTTTCAGTGTGTCTAGTTCCAACATTTTTTTTAAATTCTCTCTTTCTACAATATCTGTGCATGACAACTACAGGTTATTGAAAGATCATGGTTATGAACTCCATTCTGTTGACCCAAATTTGGATTCTTTGGTCTCCGGTAACAAACATTGCCCTTATTAGGAAACCTCCTTTAAAAAATCGATTGTTGATATTACAGAAACTATAGTCCTCTACCTGAGTCAATAACTGACATACAGGCCTTACTGATTGAACGATGTACTTATGGACGTATAAGCTCGACTGCACTAGTTTACTGTATGTGTGTTTGTGACTTTGTTCCAGCCCATGTTTGGTTGAAAGATCTTTGGGACTGACTTTTTGCATGCAATTTGCCTATGCATAGGAGTCTTTTCGCCTGAACGCACACATTTTTGCCAAATCTTTGTAATGTGAATGTTTTGGCTCGTGTGTGTGTCTGTGTGTGTGTGTGTGTGTGTGTGTGTGTCCACTTTTTAAAAAGGGGCTTGTGATGGGTATTGTAATAGAACCCATTTTGCAACGCTCGCAGGAGAGAGTGAACAGGGAAATGAGAGGGAAATGAGAAGGAAATAAGGATTTTTGCCTCTGTTAGAGTAAGCCATCATATCTTTTCTGCTGATAGTCGATGGCTGAAGACCTCGGTCAGCACTTGATTGTATTACGTAACAGCAAATCAACAAAACAGAAAAAATATTCTCGCTAAAATCTAATACAATATATTTCTATACGTGAGTGCATATGAGCACACGAGAGCATTCTCAATACTGCATAAAGAGTGTAACCTGCATAAGAAAATTCACTGTGACATTTTCAAAAGGTCCAAAATGGCCACGATTTTTAAAAAACCTTTCACTTCAAAGAGCAGACAGACAGATATAGGGAAAAAAAAACAACCCTTTGGTTACAAATGCTTGCCATTTAACTTTTTTTTTGCCCACAGTTTACTTGAAAACCCAGAGAATTGTCGCCATCTTCTTCAAGGACCTCCAAGAGAGCGTCTTTGAAAAACACTTGTCTCCCAATTGAGGGTGGGTGGGTGGCGGGTGCTCAAGTCAGCTGAAGAAGGCTGTGAAGCTAAGATCTTTAAACACTGGGAAGAGTAGAGGGAAGTTTAGGAATGAAAAATGGCAAGAAAAGGAGAGGGGAAGATGATAGAAGTACTGTATATGAGATAAACAGTGAGGGAAATGTATAGTTGTGGAAGAGAGGAACTGCTCTCAGACTGCTCTGGTAAAATACATGGGAATGGGAAAGCTGCCTCACTGGTAAACACAGGAGAGAAAAAAGAAGAGCAACAGAGGACTGCAGTAGGTATATTACTGAAAAGAGGGCAAGAGACGAGCGATTTGATTGTGCTCAAGAAGAGAAACGAGAGGGAAGAAACAGGGAGAGGAGAGGGAACAGCCCACATGCTATCACACTGTTTTTAATAACAGTGTAGCGGCGACCCGAGGCCTCCACGTCCACGCAACGGCTGTGCAATGTCTGCTCGGCGTCTGTGCCACACACAAAAGGGCTCCGATCCAAAAGTCAAGCCATTCTGCTCTGTCAGCTACAGGCTGCAGAGAGGCAGAAGCAGTCGAAGACCTCTGCCTCTCGACTTAACGTATGTTTACCCAGGGAATCTGTGCTGAGGAGGCTCTCATATCTCTCTCTTCATCCATGAAAACGCTGCTCCACGCTCTAAGGACATGTCTGCACTAATGAGGTTACAGTAGATTTGAAATGCTGTTTATATGTTGAAAGTTTACACTAGCTTTTTCACATCAACTTGGAGAAGTTCATCAGCAACATTAGTACTCAAATGCCACAGACATTTTCTAAAGCCTCTCCTACTGGGCATGTGCAATGCGGCAGCTTTACTCCTTTTTAAGACACTTCCGATATCGGATAGGTGTGTGGGGAGATGCTGTTTGATCATCCAACAAGCACCTCAGAGGGAGCATAGAGACACCTTTACACTTGCACATATTCCCACCTGTAGGCTACCCAGTTTAGGGTTGCAAAATTCTGGGAATTTTCAAAGTTGGAAACTTTCCATGGGAATTAATGGGAATAAACTGGATATTTATAATATTGCTTGTTATAATACTCTTGGTCTATAACAGGGAACTTAAATAATAATAATAAAAAAAACACATCTTGCAGCATAATCTTGGTTAAAACAACCTGATTTAATGCAACTTCAGTTGAATGTCCTCTATATTCGTCAATGACATGCACGCACAGTAATCAGCATAGGCTACTACATATTGGCCAATAAAAGCAATATTAAAAATATCCAGTTTATTCCCATTAATTACCGTTTATTCCTGTTAATTCCTATGAAAGTTTCCAAATTGGAATGTTTCCAAAATTCCCTAGCTAAACTTTCCATGGAAAGTTTCCAGAAATTTACTGGAAAATTTCTGCCCCTTTGCAACCCTAACCCAGTCCAACCAACGCTTACTACTGCTGGAACAACTTTCTCAACACTGGTGGGGCACTTGAAGGTTTAGAGTCTTGATCAAGGCCACCTTAATGCCACTGATAGATTTCTAGTAGTTCTATAGTTCCATCTCCCACCTGACGTGATTAGATACTTGATAATAATGTAGGTTTTTAACCGCTTTTATGCTGTTATGGATTACTCCGAAATATAGAAACATAATAAAAAGCCTAGATTTGAAGTTATTTGTTGATGCAACTTAGCCTCGTGAGACCGTTCTGATCTCGCGAGCTCCAGTTTTCCACTCGCAGATCAGTCTGGCATCTTGAGATAGAGAACATTTGGAGCCAAATGACCGACCAATCAGCGTTGGTTTTGAGGCGGCTTTAGGTGTGACGCGACAAGAAGCGACTGTTAGTCTAAACAACATGGCAGCTTCCACGGATGGGATTAGCGTAGTTTTCTCCCGACTGGTTTCGGCAAGAGTTTGATCTGATTGGTTGATTTGGCCCGTCTATCACCAACATAGGTGGTGATAGACGGATGGTTTATCCAATCAGCTAACCAGTATTTTCGCCCCTTCCCAAAAGTTCTCCAACGGAAAGTTCCCAGATGGATATGCCGAGCAAATGCAAAGCAATCAATCTGCCGGAGTCAGGTTAGATGCAACAAGTTACATCAGGAATAGCTTCATGTAGCTATTAATCAGATGTATTAGTTATGAGTGTGGAATTTTACAGTAAAACAAAATGTATATTTCATTTTATTTAATTATTACTATGTTTCAACAAGTCCCTTGTGTGGTCCTTCGGGTCTTTGTGACCCAAAGGACAAAACAAGGGTTAATACAGCACCTTAGTGCTTGTTTGTACAACATTTTGGCCAGCTTAAACTGTGTTTAAATGTGCTCTAGAAACAAACTTTCTTACTTACTTTACAAGAGACAGGGTTTAGAGAGCAGTTCTCAACAAAATAAACGGAAGTACATAACCCTTGTGTTGTCCTTTGGGTCCCGGTGACCCGAAGGACAACACAAGGGTTAAAAATCTTATCTTATTGAGACCACATCTGCCAAAATAGGGTGTGCTATTTCATCAGAAATTACTGCAGTTTTATCCATTTAAAGACACTCTTATATCACGTTATGTCACGAAGATGACAGGAAACAAATGCCCAGTGTAATCATTAGGCTGTCATGCAAAAGCGCCACTTTAAGTCTTGTGTTTACCAGAGATGTACTCGTACGTTTCTTGGAAATAAGTCATTCAGCATGACAAAAGCATAAAACATGACCAATCGACTAAAGAAATCTAAGTTGACTAAGACCAAAACGACAGATTAGTCGAAGAGGGAGCAGCCCTAGTAATCATTTAATCCAGTATAGCATTTTCTTCTCGTTTTTAAGGTGAAGAAAAGCCTCACAGTTACGGACTCACTAAAGTGGATGTTTTCATTCAGTGTGAACCTCATAGCTCTCTGATGACTGAACTAAGGTCCAGTAGGAGGCGTACTCGGCGCAAGCAGCACAGTCTTGGCCTCTCCCTCCTCCCTCTCTCCTTCTGGAAGTCTCTCCCTCCACTCCTTTCCCTCACTTCTTCCTCCTTTCCTCACAGTGTATCAAGTGCATCATCCTCTCACACCTCACTTTGCCCTCGAGAACAACACCACACACACACACACACACACGCGCGCACACATGCACGGCAGCACCTCGTAAGTGAGATAAGGAACTTGCGACACCAAAGGGTCCGGCTTCTGTCACCCTGCTACCTCGCCTGGACCACATGGCCTGGGGTGCAGAGAGGAGCGAGAGAACGGAGAGTGGAGGAGTGGGAACAAGAGTAGGAGGGGAGACAGCTCAGGAGCAAAAAAAAAAAAAAAAAAAAAAAAGGAAATGTGATGAAGATGCAGAAGATGAAGAGATGAAAGAGGAATAGAGGCAGATGGGGCCAGAGAGATGGAGAGAAAAAGGCAGAGAGACAGAGAGAGCTTAAAAAAGAAGACGCGCCGAGTGAGCGGCAGCAGTGCCAGCAGAGAGGGACTGTTGTTTTTCGATGCATGTCGTCGGTTGGCTTGCCACCAGTTAGCATGAGGCAGATGCAACCGGGAGCGCTTGGTAATTATCGCGGTGAACCTCCCTCAGAGCACATGTGCTTTCCGCTCGTTAATCTTCACAAAGATTCAACGTGGCCAGTCTGGTTTTCAACATTTCACCTCTATTTAAACAGTAGACATTAAAAAACAAAACAGAACGGCAGCACATACAGTATATCAAAATTGTGGCTACGTTGAGGCTCCTGTGTGTGTTTCCTCAGAGTAAACGAAACACATTTCAGATGACAACTTCTGCCATCTTTTTTTTGTTTTTTGATTGTTTTGTTTGCGATCAACATCTCTCCGAACATCCCGCTCTTCAGTGTGACTGGTGCGTTTACCGTCGTCTCTTATCGCGTCGAGTTCAGCAGCTCCCGCGCCTCCTTTTCAACAGGTGTTTGTGGATGCCACTGCAGGAGAGCAGCCTCCTGCAGACGCCTGATAAGCCTCCGTACTCAGGACTCACCCAGCCACCTGATAGAATCTGCATACACCTGCAATCATATGCTCCAGCCAAGTGACAGAAGTATCCCCTCGCCGACTGACAGAGATACGTTATCTCCATCAGCTGGGCCTCCCTGCCCTTTGAACATAGTGTTCAGATACAGTCGGAAATAAAACTGCAGCAACAGTCACATTGGTAAATCTGCCCTTAACGTGCGTAAGCACCCAAACAGTGCGTTTTGAGATTGACATGAACTTAATATAACGCTTGTTGAGGCTTTATCAGCTGAATTAATGTCCCCAGCACAACACTTTAACATATGAATTTCATGCTATGAAGCCTTTACAACTTGTGTATTCAAGTGATATAAAGAGGCACATGACAAATGATAAGTGCAACATAATTAAAAAAACGCCAACGGGCATGTTTAAACGGTGAAATGGTAGGAATGCAATTTTTCTTGGTCAGGACACGCGATGCGGTGTGTCTTTTTCCATCACATGTTCTTGTAACTGGGCTGTGCGCAATCCCCATCGACGGAATAACAACCAAAAGTAAAGATGTAAATAACAAGCAACAAAAAGATTGAGAGACTAGTACAGCTGGGTGACCAGACACCTCATCACGGTAACGTGTGATCTGCCATCCAACAGTTCTAAACAGTTTCTTTTTTTTTTTTTAACCGCCTGGATCAGGACACCCAACCAACCAAAGGGTTGTTGTGTGTTTTTTTTTTTTTGTGAGAGGCTCAATATTGTAGCAACACCTGCTCATCCCTACCTGATAGGTTCTATTTCTTGTTCACTCTTAGCCCTCTTTTAAAGGACACTTCCGGCGCAAAGCGAACCTAGGGGTTATTAACTGATGTGTACCCACTCTGTCGCTCTCTGGGACGTTTTCATGCTAATCAAATGAGTTTGGAGCTTTGACGAGGCTACTGCGGACCGCTAGTTAGCTTACATTGCTAGTACTTGGGGCATAGGGACATTCAAATTAAATCGTTATTTAATACCAATAAAAAGGCTCGAAATATCACCACACCTTAACATTAGCATAATGAGGGGAAACCAGTTATGACTAGTTGAAAAACGAGCGTTGTGCAAATGAGTCTGAGATCCCCATACTGTCTATGGAGATTCCACGTTGCACGGCGTTCGACTAGTCATGACTGGTTTCCAAGATGGCTCCCGCAAGTAAACATGAACGCAACTGTCTTTATAATTATCTTTTTAATAAACTACAGTGGTGTGAAAAAGTGTTTGCCCCCTTCCTCATTTCCTGTTCCTTTGCATGTTTGTCACACTTAAGTGTTTCGGAACATCAAACCAATTTAAACAATAGTCAAGGACAACACAAGTAAACACAAAATGCAATTTGTAAATGAAGGTGTTTATCATTAAAGGAGAAAAAAAATCCAAACCATCATGGCCCTGTGTGAAAAAGTGATTGCCCCCTAAACCTAATAACTGGTTGGGCCACCCTTAGCAGCAACAACTGCAACCAAGCGTTTGCGATAACGTGCAATGAGGCTTTTACAGCGTCCTGGAGGAATTTTGGCCCACTCATCTTTGCAGAATTGTCCTAATTCAGTTACATTAGAGGGTTTTCGAGCATGAACGGCCTTTTTAAGGTCATACCACAACATCTCAATAGGATTCAGGTCAGGACTTTGGCTAGGCCACTCCAAAGTCTTCATTTTGTTTTTTCTTCAGCCATTCGGTGGTGGACTTGCTGGTGTGTTTAGGATCATTGTCCTGCTGCAGAACCCAAGTTCGTTTCAGCTTGAGTACACGAACAGATGGTCGGACATTCTCCTTCAGGATCTCTTGGTAGACAGCAGAATTCATAGTTCCTTTTATCACGGCAAGTCTTCCAGGTCCTGAAGCAGCAAAACAGCCCCAGACCATCACACTGCCACCACCATATTTTACAGTTGGTATAATGTTCTTTTTATGAAATGCAGTGTTCCTTCTACGCCAGATATACTTGGACACACACCTTCCAAAGAGTTCCACTTTTGTCTCATCGGTCCACAGAATGTTGTCCCAAAAGTCTTGGGGATCATCAAGATGTGTTCTGGAGAAATTGAGACGAGCTTTGATGTTCTTTTTGCTCAGCAGTGGTTTTCTCCTTGGAACTCTGCCATGCAGGCCATTTTTGCCCAGTCTTTTCCTGATGGTGGAGGCATGAACGCTGACCTTAACTGAGGCAAGTGAGGCCTGCAGTTCTTTGGACGTTGTTGTGGGGTCTTTTGTGACCTCTTGGATGAGTCGTCGCTGCGCTCTTGGGGTAATTTTGGGCGGCCGGCCACTCCTGGGAAGGTTCACCACTGTTCCATGTCTTCGCCATTTGTGGATAATGGCTCTCACTGTGGTTCGCTGGATTCCCAAAGCTTTGGAAATGGCTTTATAACCCTTTCCAGACTGATAGATCTCAATTACTTTCTTTCTCAATTGTTCCTGAATTTCTTTGGGTCTCGGCATGATGTGTAGCTTTTAAGGATCTTCTGGTGGACCTTACTGTGTCAAGCAGCTCCTATTTAAGTGATGCCTTGATTGTGAACAGGTGTGGCAATAATCAGGCCTGGGTGTGGCTAGAGAAATTGAACTCAGGTGTGGACAACCACAGTTATAGTATGTTTTAACAAGGGGGGCAATCACTTTTTCACACAGGGCCATGATGGTTTGGATTTTTTTTCTCCTTTAATAATAAACACCTTCATTTACAAATTGCATTTTGTGTTTACTTGTGTTGTCCTTGACTTTTGTTTAAATTGGTTTGATGTTCCGAAACACTTAAGTGTGACACACATGCAAAGGAACAGGAAATGAGGAAGGGGGCAAACACTTTCACACACTTACAATGTTGTCAATGCTTCGGTTCACATTTAGGGACCCTCATTATGCTAACGTTATGGTGTGATGATATTTCGAGCCTTTTTTAGTGGTATTAAATAAAGATTTAATTTGAGTGTCCCCATGCCCCAAATATTAGCATTGTAAGCTAACCAGCGGTCTGCGGTAGCCTCGTCAAAGCTCCAAACTCATTCGATTAGCATGAAAACAAGTCCCAGAGAGCAACAGAGTAGGTACACATCAGTTAATAACCCCTAGGTTCGCTTTGCGCAGGGATTGTCCTTTTAGGGTTTTAGAAGCTCTAAAGTGGTTGTGTCTCATGCAGAAGGTTGCCAACAAGCTGCTGTTAATAGTTATCTTCCAAAATCATTCATTATTCCATCTTAGGAAAGGTGTGTCCTCTTTGTAGGCTAGAACTTTTGACTCATCGGATACACAATACACTTTAGTTCAGCCCAGAACTCGTAACGTTAAAATCGGAATCAATAAAGCACTATGTCGGCAGCGGTAAATCACTCGTCAAATCCCACAAGGCGTACAAGGGAAAGTTGTTAGCTTGTGCACAAGTCAAAGTCTTTAACCTTTGTCAGCATTACATGTCATTTTCAGATTGTAAAAAATGAGACGGTGACTGGCTGCCGTTATCCAAATGTGACCTGTCATGATAACGAGCAAAAACTACTGTACGCGCTCTATAGCGCTCTCTCTCTCACACACACACACACACACACACACACACACACACACACACACACAGCCCCAGTAAAAGAAAAGCTGTTAAGACAGACTGAAGCAGTTCCACTATCCCCCCTCACCCCCCCCCCTCCTCCCCCTTCCTATTTCCTTCCCCTGTACTCTCTCTGGAGCCTGACCTCCTGTAAGTACCATGTAATCTTTGCTGTTGGACTAATGCTCCAGTCTTTCCCTACGCAGGTCACCAGTGGCTTTCCATCTTGAACACGTCTGCTGAGATAGTTGGTGTCCTTTCCAACCCCCCCCCACACACACACACACACACAAACACACAAACAGCTCTACACGGGTGGTTAATGTTGAACACAGCGAGCCTCGTTGTACAAAATCACTGCACTGGGGCTTAATAATGTAATGAGTCTTTTAAGCCATGCAGACAACTTGATCCGCTCCGTTACAAATATGGGAACTTTTTTCATTACATGCCCCCCCCTCCTTCTCAAAGTGTTGTTTTTGTTTTCTTATCAGCACACTAATTCCTAAATGGGTCAATCCAAAGAAGCGGCGTCATAGTTGCAACTATCTGAGGTGAAGCACAGGAGCACAAAACAAGAAAAGAAACAAGGAATCAGTGCTACTTTCATTCAAAAGCCAACCACTTCAGATTTTTTTTAATATTGAATATCTGCCGATAGCAAATCCCAATCCGATATTTGCTCAGATATTAGAGCTGCACCGTTTTTGTTTTCTTTACAAGAATACCTAGGTAAACAAAGTAAAAAAGGGGAGTTCACACATATTGGACTGCTTGAATTTGTCAATGAAAACCGCGTGTAGCAAAAAATTGCATCGTGATATCGGATCGAATCGTTGACAGGATCATCGTAATCAAATCGTCAGACCAGTGAAGAGTCACACTCCTACTTGGGATCGGGACATCCCTATTCAGTTGTCAAGTATTTGACCTAATAGTCAGGAACAAATTACTTTGAATCTTTGAATATTACCTTGAAATAATCAAATACGAAACATCTGCGGTCTTCTAATTCAGTTTAATACTGTTCTTTGGATCAATGAGTCTCTCTCCAAACTACCAAGTGCTTATTAAAGCAGGGGGTTTAAAAAAAAAAATTATTATATTTTTCTAGCCTTTTCATTCCACTTCTTCTATTCACCTTTTATTTTATTTCTATGATCCATCCTTTTTTCCCCGTAAATATCTGCCACTGCGTTTCATTTGCTTTTACACTGTATGCTAAAAGCTGAAAAGAATTCTGCGTGGATAATGGGCAGAGACTGGGAGGTCATTGCCATCTCCTACAGAAAGCTTGCATAACACGCAACATTGTCTTCTGTAGGGCATATAGCAGGGGTCAATCTCAATCATCCTCTTTTGTCAGGGGTGTCAGCGCTGATATCTAAAGCGTAATATTTCTCTCATTTTGTCTCTGTAGAACTCACCGCCTCTGAATTCCAGTTCTAAGTTTCCCCATGAGGGACAACCTCCCTACAAGAGTGGTGATTTGCTACCTGAACAATGCCTGTTAGGTCATCGCAAAACGGCGGCAGCTTTGACCGTGGCACCCTAACAGAAATTGAGTTGCTTTGCCTGTCATGCGTGGGGTCAGTTTCCCTGCAGTCGGATGCCGAGGGAGGGAGGGGGGGGGGAGGGGCATAGGACCATTGTAACATTGAAATCCAGAAAGCTGGTTCTATTGTGGACTCTCTGTTTAGGAGGTTTAGGCTGGAACAACGGCATGCAAGGCCTGTGAGGTAGATAATAGACCAGCAGTGCAGTCATTATCAGCCCAAGGACTCCAGAAAGGAGCGTTTAGACCATTTTTAGACATTCAGACTAGATGCTTCCCCTCGGTCTGTACGCACAGGCAATCAGAAAGAAAAGACACAGAGCTGCCTCTGAAGCATAAAGGACTACCTGGAAATATTCTGCCGTGTGGTTGGATATTCTCCCCTTTGCGGCCATTTCAAATCTTTCATCCCATCTTTTCACTGTTTTGCATCTAGCCTCCTGTTTTAGGCATGGATGTATTAAGAGAAGTGGATACAGTGTTCGGCGGGAAGCCCCGTACGTTCCAATGAGAGTGCTCAAAAGCGCATTAAGCAAACATGGAGCTCGGATCTTCCGCATTGTTGGCCCGTGACGTCACAATGGACACACGCACTAGCAACAATTTGTTTGTGTTGTCGTAGCAACCGGTAGCAACATGCTCGTTCATGAGCTTCTCTCTCGTGTCTCTTACAAGTGGCGAACTCATGAACTCGCCGTTTTCATTGTCTAAAATATTCACTAAAGTTAAACATTGTGTTTTCGTTGTTCCCGATCGTTTACATGCTTAGCTAAATAAACGATAGATGTATTTAGCTAGACAACCAAGGAGATTTAATCATTATGTCGTGCTCCTGGCTAGCTAGCTACTAACTAGCGCTAGCAGTTAGCCTGCAGTTTTGTGAACAAAGCTCATCCATGGCTTCATCCCTCATCCACGTTACAAGCTTTACAGCATACAGCCCTCGGATGTATCATAAGAGAGAACCAAGGCAATGCAATCACTATGTCTGTAGTAACGTTATGTAGGCATGATCTTAATACAGCCATGCTAGCTACCCCTGATGTCAGCAACTAGCTAGCTAGCCGATAGCCCTGCCAGTTAGCTAATGACGTTACATCCACGTAACAGGCTTTACAGTATACATACATCCCTCGGATGTATCATAACTTCATAAGATAATACCATGAACGGATTAATAGAACACGTGGTGAATTACAACCATTAGCTATATCCATTATTACAGCTAGCTACATGAGCTCGGGAGAACAGTCACGTGAGCGGGCGGGCGCAGTCCCGCGGCTCTGCTCGCGTCCATTATGTGCGTTCATCATGCCAAATTTAATAATTCTGGATTCACTTCTAGTGAATGTTAAAAACAAGGACCCTTTCAGTGTTCGGGCTGGTAAGTTGATATACCCCGAAACAAAATATCCGTTGAAATATAGACGTTTCGTTCGCCATGCAAAGTCTATGTGAAAAGTCTTTCTGGGCCATGGGGTGCAGTACCACCCCTATCCGCTAAGCCCATGGTGGCTATTAGACATGGCGCTCTTCCTGGGGGCTTGGTTTTAGGTCACTCATCAGAACTCTTACCCCATCCTGCTCTCTGTATTCTTGTAATTGTGATTTCCCCTCGTCGCCGCGCTCACTTTGCACGGCCTGCTCTGCCGACTTGTTCGGTAATGATCCTCGCGCCATGTGACGACTGAAATCCTTTTGTGCCACCTGACATGTTTTATGTTTGAAAGGTAACAGAGGGCATTTTTACAATGGCCCTTTATGCCCTGTGAGAACTATATGAGTCTTTTGGCATGGCTAATGAAGGCGCTTTCATGTCTCTCCCTGCCCCCCCCACACACACACACACACACACACACACACACACACACACACACACACACACACACACACACACACACACACACACACACAGACACACACCAGTAGAAGTGTATAGAGATGGATTGTCTGGGGCCCACACAGGTGTAGTGTAGCCCGCAGCACATTGTGTCAGCCCCAGGTCTCTGAGTATTGATCTAACGGGGGAAAGGAGGAAGTAAGAAAATACGAGAAAAGAATAGAAAAATCTCCAGTTGCACTGTTCTTCTTCTTCTCCCACTCTGACGCTGGGACAGGAGAGCAAGTGAGGTGAGCCCGCGCTGACAGGCTACGTTCCGCCCACCGGCACTCTTGCCGCTTCACCAACACGACCATCATCATTATCAAGGTGACCATTACTCCCCCCTTGTTTCAAAACCAGTCATTATGGCTCCTAAGAACAGAGGCAGGGCCGGGATGGTGGACAGGGGAGGAAGAAAGATAAGCGGTGACAGAAAATAAGGAGGGGCGGACGGATGAGAAAAGAGAGGCGAAGAAGAAAAGGACGAGGACGGGGTGTGATCAAGAATTATGATGAGGAAAAAGTTTGATTGGGGAAGGGAGAGAGGTGGAGAAAGAAAGAGAGGACGTGTGGGAATAAAAGTGAAATAATTATGGAGGCTGCTTCACCAAGGGCATATTGTACTGTGCAGAAAGTAGCTTCACTCACTCACACACACACACACACACACACACACACACACACACACACACACACACACACACACACACACACACACACACACAGTACGGATGCACACGTGTCAGCCAATGTCAGCTCTTGTCAGCTCTTGGGCGAGGGCAGTGTTGCTTGTGAGGGTCTCACCACGCTGCCGGGGGTCATGGGATATGAAGTCTCATCATGGATTTAATTGTCTCTTTGTAATCAGATTAATTAGCAGGCGTATGCTTGTCAGGAGCAACTTCTCTCTCTCTCACACACACACACACACACACACACACACACACACACACACACACACCAACCACAACACCTACCCTCAAACCTTCACTGTATCGCCCTCGCTTTGTGTCGATGCCCTCACTTGCCCTTCGTGTGTTCACCCTGAACTCCACCGAGTGTGTAAAGATGTGTTTGATTTAGCTAGTGTGTGTGCATGCACATTGAAATAGCCTTGTCTACGCAAAATACATGTAGATATCTCTTCAAGTATTCATCCTTTCCCCCTTGTGTGTGTGTGTGTGTGTGTGTGTGTGTGTGTGTGTGTGTGTGTGTGTGTGTGTGTGTGTGTGTGTGTGTGTGTGTGTGCGCGTGTGCGTGTGCAAGCGAGCCAGGGACGGATATCTTCGCTGACAGCGGGGAACAGAATTATTCCCAGCGTTTAACATCTAAGCCACAAGGCGTGCAAGTAATACAAGGGCCATGAGTTCAATGGTAATACAAGAACAGGGATTTTTTTCCCCCCCTTCTTCAGGAGTACAAGAGGAAGAGGGGTAAATAATTCATTTCTTTTGGCTCAGGGCACGTCCTATTGTCACCGCCTAACAAGGACAGGCGGCCAGCGGGCCTCTTATTGCTTGTGAACGGCAGAGAGAGAGAGGAATGGAGACGGAGAGAGACAGAGTGAGAGGAAGAGGGGAGGCATAGTAATTCGCTCTTTGATCCTCCCTCGTTAGCCCTTGGTGAGCTTCCTCTGCTCACCGCTGCCCAGAGAGATGGTCAGATCGCGCCCCTGGCCCTGATAGGTGTGTGTGTGTGTGTGTGTGTGTGTGTGTGTGTGTGTGTGTGTGTGTGTGTGTGTGCGCGCGCCCTGGCAAAAGGACAGTAAAGACACTTCCTCTCTCTAATGCAGCCCAGGTGGAGGTGCTTGCTCTAAGGGGGTCAAGAATTCAAACATCCCCACAAATAAACATGCGCACACTCACACTCAAGTATGAATGTGTACACAGATGCAAAGAGGATGCAAATGCAATTTGCATACGGGCGAGGTACGTGAAAATGCAGATCCATTATTTATGCCATTACATACCACGTCCACACTGAGCTGGCTAAATCTGAAAACAATTCATGTGTAAAATACAACGTGGATGTTTTTAGACCATTTTTGTAAAGATCTTCAGCTACACTGAAGCAAAACAACAGGACATACATTTACATCTTTTCTCCTTTGTACTCTTTTTGTCAGCAAACAAACCCGTGCATCACAACCTGTTAGTTGGCTGGTAAAGAGAGGAACAGACACAGCCCAGCTACTTTACTTTTTGATCAAATTAACTGTGTTTTTGATCAAACTAGCAATTTAGTACTCACTCATGTTTCTGTCTATTAAAGTGCCCACATTATGCCCATTTTCAGGTTCATAATTGTATTTAGAGGTTGTACCAGAATAGGTTTATGTGGTTTAACTTTTTAAAAAACACCATATTTTTGTTGTACTGCACATTGCTGCAGCTCCTCTTCTCACCCTGTGTGTTGAGCTCCCTGTTTTAGCTACAGAGTGAGACATCTCACTTCTGTACCTTCTTAGTTGGGAGTCGCACATGTGCAGTAGCTAGGTAAGGACTACAAGCCAGTCAGAAGCAGAGTGTGAGGGTGTGCCATGCTAGCAGCTAGGCGAGAATTAGAACGTGTGTTACAAAGTGGCGCACGTTCTTTGCGGAACTAAATGCTGGACTACAATAGAGCTGTTTGGAGCAGTTTGTGAACAGTGTTTTCTGTTGGAGATGGTAAGTCCCTTTGGGGTGGACTTTGGACTTTTTCACTTTGTAAACCTATAACGTGCACAGAAAAGATATATAACACAATAAAAGAAAGGGGAAAAAGCATAATATGAGCACATAAGGGATTTTTATCATGGCTTATAAATGCCACCTTTGAACCAGGCTGAAAGTAATCCATGTGCTGCTGCACTGAAATGTCGATCAAATCACAACTCTAAAAAAAACTATAAACAGACAACAGCTGTGACACGTGATCAGCTATACTGACATTTAAAAAGAGTGATCATAGAGAAGGTTAGAGGCAACAAAAGATTGATATATTAACACACAGCCACAAAGCATCTGTCACCACATCTAAATAAGCTGCAAGCTGAGTTTTTTAATCTGCTATAAAGCGTTGGAGAAAACCACTCTATATCTATATGATAAATGTGGCTGCTGAAGATCACTCTGCACTATTTCCAACGGATGTTAAAATCTTGATGGAATCACGGCTAAGGCCATAACGCAACCAGAATGCGATGCAGCTGGATCCACTTACCACAAGGTTGAAGAACACCAGCGACAACAAGTATCCACCTTTCTAGAGGCTGGAACCAGTGCATTTTTGTTGCTTCTTTTTTTGCTCAAAAACAAACAAAATACAAATCAACTAATGGACTCATCTGTTCTATGTTTTCTCGAAAGCCTGGTTTTTCATGTCCACACAGAAACAGGTGTCAGGGTTTTCAGATTTTCAGGTGCGAAAAATGTTGGCATAGTGTGGACAGAGGGCCACGATGCAGAGAAAACGATGGTGTTGTTGAAATGTAGCCCTCTAGTGTGGGCTCTCAATCAGTAGCTGTATTTATAAGCTGTATTGTGTGTGGTAATAGCAGTCTGCTTTGTCTGTGGGTCTTTTTCAGTTATATAACTGTCATTATGTCCATTGTACTTTGTCTCTCGCTCTTTCTATGTCATTGTTTTGAGGGGGGAGAAGCAGGAGGAGCTGCAGGCCTGCGAGGGGACAAGGTCCAGGCTAATGGCAGGAAGTCTTTAAAGTTTGCAGCCGCCGCATTTCATCTGAGCACAGAGGGGGCCCCCTGGCCACAGACCCCTGCTTTGATCCTCTCTCTCTCTCTCTCTCTCTCTCTCTCTCTCTCTCTCTCTCTCTCTCTCTCTCTCTCTCCCGGTCCATCTCTCTGTTGGCCTCTCTCTCAGGGCCAGGCTGCTGGTTAATTAACAGATCTCTTAATACACACACACACACACACACACACACACACACACACACACACATTTGGTGGAGTGCACTTGAAATTGGACACAAACACAGTAACACAGCTAACGAGGCAGCTCAGACACAAGAAAGTGTGTGTACTCACAATTGCTTACAGACACAAACACACACACACACACACACACACACACACACACACACACACACACAAGATGACTTGTGTATTAATGTTTTATGTCTCTCAGCAGCTAATGTAAGAGGCCAAACTATGATGATAACTGTTTAGAGTTTAGACCAACTTCTTGACCATACATGAGACACACCTACAACACCAACAGCAACTAAAAGACAAGATATTACTTATCTAATTTTGGAAGGTCTCGTCTCGATCGCATTTTTATTCTGTCTTGTCTCGGTCTCAGATAAAGAGCGTGCAAATGCAAACAATAACTTGACTTATATTTAATTTTAAATTTGTTACCGTAAACCCCCCTCTCCCTGCCCCCTTTACACGCACTCCCGAGAAAGTGAATGCTGGAGACAGGAGACGAATTTCTGGCTGTCCAACACAAATCTGGTCTTGGTCTTGAAACCCTCGAAGTCTCGGTCTTGTCTCGGTCTCCATACACTCTGGTCTTGGTGATGACTTGGTCTCGGTTTAGGTGGTCTCGACTACAACACTAGCATGTATCTCAAAGCCACTCTAGAATGGCTGTAGATTCTGAGCCTTGTTAAGCGGAAGCCTCCCTATTTGGTCTTCTGAATTGCATGTGTATTTGATGTTTTTGTGTTTTTAAAGTGAACCACATTTCTACTTAGGTATATACAGAAACTACATTTTTAGTTTCTGTATATCCCTGTATATTTAGTACACGTAAGAAGTCAGAGTGCGAAGAAGCTCCTGATTGATACGTTTGTTGCACACCGAGACAACGTGGCCTCAAATAAAGTTATTGAGTTGGAGCCAGTAGTCAAAAGTTGGAGAGAAATTCTTGTTGGCCTCAAACTACCTGCTGAGCAAAATGTCAGTGGTTTGATGGATTGACAACACCTAGAGATTTCAATGATTCTCATCTGTGTGATGTTGCGTTGCTTCCTTGTCCTCTTCAATGAGCAACATTTGGAATAGTTGTCAGTAAATGTGCAATGTTCAGCATTATGAAGATTTAGAATCGGATGTAGTGTTTTTCTGGCCAGTGAGAACCTTCAAATAAACAGTCTTTGCATTATTTTCTATCCTAATGTCATCAAGTAGGAAATTATGTGTTGCACTTAAGCCAGCAGGCTTTTGACGTTTTTGAAATTAACCCAAACACAGTGGGTCCCAAAATGTACCAAATTACGATGCAATTAAATAGCCATCAGTAGCCATTTGTATCAGTATTCTTCAGCTAACAACTCTTTAATATCTCATTCAATAAAAAAACAGCACTCTTAGCCAGCCAGAGAGCCACATTTGATCTAAGAGAGGGCACCGCAGCTGACCCTGTCGCCTCTTCTCTCCTGTGTGTGAGTGTGTGTGTGTGTGTGTGTGTGTGTGTGTGTGTGTGTGTGTGTGTCAGTCAGTCAGTCAGTCATACTTCTGGAGAGGAATTAGCCTAATGGCAGTTGCATTCAAACACTTTTATTAGCTTTTCACATGCCTCTGCTGGGCTCCAGCCACTGTTTCAGAGCCACTCGCTTTAGCCACACACACACACACACACACACACACACACACACACACACACACACACACACACACACACACTCACACTTGCTCTACCTCTGTCAAACACACACACAGTCACAGGTCTCTAAGTGAGACAGGGCCCTGGGTAATTTGCTGTAGTGGAGCAGAGTGGCACTAAAAGCCTGCTGGGTAATTGAGAGGCTAGGGGACAGAGTGAAGCCGACTGCCCTCTGTGTGTGTGTGTGTGTGTGTGTGTGTGTGTGTGTGTGTGTGTGTGTGTGTGTGTGTGTGTGTGTGTGTGAGAGAGAAGTGAAGGCCCCTGCTCTCTCTCATTATGCTGTGGCTCCTGCCTGCTTGTCATTGTCTGGACGCAGCGCCCACAGAAAGCAACAGTAATGCGCAGTGACACGCGGCGTGTGTGTTTGTCTGACTGTACGTATGTGTGTGTGTGTGTCGTGTGCAATGAGACATCATGTCCTTCCGTCTCCTACACATGTGCACAAATGCAAACACATTCATAAAATACACGCACTTATCATCCCACTAGCTGTATCTAGTGTGGAGTCAGATGGCAAACACAGACCCTGACCATCCTCCCTCGCTTCCCCCAATCTCCCTCCCCCCTTTCTGCTCCTCATTGGACATTGCATGCCACCCATTTGCTACTAGATGTAGAATGTGTATACACGTACACATTCTGCAATTTTCTTTTAATTGTTTTTGATTGGTCTGCAAAACTTGAAATGGTTTACTTTGGATGTGAGCATTAGTGAAGTTATGGTAAAGGTAAATGTTTAAGGTTCAGTTCACCTAAATTACCCCAAGTAGTTTCTAGCCATACATATACAGCAGCTTTGGTTTTATTCAGCCAGGTTTTGAGAGATACATCTGTACATTTTCTACCATTTGTCCGATCCAATGAATATGAATGGAATTTCATTCAGTTTTCATCTTGCTGGGCAATATATCGATATCGTAATATGAGACATGATATCGTCTTCAATTTTGGATATTGTAAAATCGTAATGTGACGTGTTTTCTTTTGCTGCATTACAGTGAAGTGAGGTCATGTTCTGAACTTTACCAGACTGTCCTAGCTGTTCTGTTATTTGCCTTTAACCACTTAGTCATTGTATCCACATTACTGATTATTAAACAAAAATGTCAGTGTGTAAATATTTTGTGAAAGCACCGATTGTCAACCCTGCAATATCGCCGCAATATTGATATTGATGTCTGTGGTCAGACATACACGATATTTGATTTTCTCCATATAGCCAAGATCTGATCTGACCTACTTACAAGTTAATTATTCATCAGTACTCTTTCTTCCTCTCTCCTCCTCTACCTCTGATGTTGTGGAGGAGATCAATACAGTGTCTTCTTTCCACAATATCTGTCGCTCACAATTTCATCAAGCAGATCTTTTATTATGCATGCATGTCATGCTCGGCTATAGCTCGCCCTTGTTTGCATGCAAGCGCCCTTAATGGTAAGCATTGGGCCTGCTGAAGTGTCCACAGGCAAGACAAGCAGGATTATAACTCCATAAGAGAATTTGGACCAACTTCAATTAAGACTTTATCTTTTCTTTTCTTTACATGTTGTCTGCTGAGAGTCATTTTACGTGGTGTAACAAATGACATCACTCTCCAATTCAAGTTTTAATTCACTTGACTATGCCAAGTAGGGCTGCACGATAGGAGGAAAATATGTTATGATGTTGTTTAATATGGGCAATAAAGATATTACTTGCGATAAATAAACAGATATTAAAGTGTACTCAGTTCTGCTTTTCTGCTGCTTATGCTATTCTGCTAAAATACAACAAATTACTTGTTGAAATGAAAACAAATGAAAGGAAATTATTTCCAACATTCTTCAACTTTTATTAAATTGAATATAAAAAGATACCACTAAAAAAAATTTGTTTCTACTGATATCTTTGAACTAACACAATACATGCCTCAGTGTCTTTGGCGATATGTCGCAGTCTTTTCGCGATGTGTGTATTCTGCCAGTTGATATCGCGATGATGATAAAAAATAATAAAAAAACGATATATTGTGCAGCTCTAATGCCAAGATAGTTACCAGATCTTTTTTTTTTTACTTACTCTAAGGCCAACATTTTTTGTTTTCGTACCTCCTTGGACTTCAACCTGACCATGATTGTGGAATGTTCTAAATAACGGGTAGTTATTAATGTATTAAATGTACAAATGCCCAAAATAATATTGTGAAACGAAATGAACTGAGCGTTGGACAATGCTGTTTTTGTTTGTTGAGGTCTGGGACCATCACAAACATGCACAGAAAGTTAAAAAAACAAAAAACATAAAAGATAAGAAAAACAAATCAGCCAGAACGGGAATAAAGACTCAAAAATAAGATTAGAAATAAAATCAGTGAATTGCCTTATAGCTGATGGCCATTCTTTGGCATGTTTGTGCATTTTTTTGTTTGTATGATGCTGTTGCTGCTATTCCCGGTGTGCATTGGTACAGAAATGATGTGTTCATCGCCACTAGCAGTGACGAGCTCTTTCAGACACAAATGTGGACACATACAGACACACGCACCTATATACTGTGCTTGCAAGGAAATTAACATTCATATAGAGTCTATTTTTAGGCTTTTTAGACATTTCTTCATCAGCCTACATTTGTATTTTTGCACATCTTCATTAGCTTTACCTGTGTGATGCCAACAATTCACTTTCAGTCCTTTTCCTCTCTCTCCTTGATCTCTCCATGCTGCCCCTCTCCATCGTTCCCACTAATTGATACTGACATAAAATCAATAATTTTTTTTTTGTCCTATTTCCTGTTTGCGGTTCTTTGCTACGATGGCATTGGTGGGGGGAGAGAACTATGAAAATTGATGGACTGTCCCTTGTTTATAAGAGAAAAGGGAAGAAGAATGAGAAAAACTGGAGGAAATAGGAAGACGGACAGTTTGAGAGAGGAAGGGGGAAAAGGCAACTAGGGAAATGAGCAGAGGGGTGTCACAGCTGCATTGTATGAAATATCATGTGTGGCCTACATACTGAGACAAGCATACACTTTGTCAATAGGCCTTTACTCGCACATACATAAGTGAGCACAGGCCTTTATTCTGTAAGTATTTTTTGTCCGGGTGTGTTCGTGTGTGTGTATCAAGGCTGGCTCGCTGCTCCAGACCATGCATAGCACTTCCTTTCATATTTTCATGTACTGCAATGTGATCAGCTAAAGCATGTTAGGTAAACCATGTCAGAGCAGAGGGCTGGAAAAGAGGCTTTTCCCTCCTTACACCAAGTCTGTCACTCTCACGCTCTCTTATAGTCTGAATTTGCTAAATTTGTACAGTGCACCACCAAAATGTTTTTTAGCTTTCAATGGATTTTGTGATAATTTTCACTTACTTTAAAATATGTAGGTGATAAAAATGATACTTAAATATATTTATGAAAGATCAACATGACATCATGACTTCGTGTAAACATACACGCCACTTTCCTTTTTTATCTGTACGCATTTTGAGCTATCCGCATGCATGTCTACGCTGTATACAACAGACGGCAGTCTGCAACGTCACAACGTAAACATACACGGCACTTTCTAAAGCCACGTGGCGTGTTATCGCGAGGCTACATGTTATCGCGAGGCTACGGTTGGGTTTAGGAAACGTCACGCGCTTTCTCCTGGGTGACAGTCCTGTGTGTGACCAACCTCTCTACGCGGATTTTCGCCCTTTCATACTACTCGCTACAGCGTCAAATTCACACGCAATCGCAAGGTAATGTAAGTCAATGGAGGCCAAACGACGTTGATAAACACGCTACAACGCGAGTAGGCATCTTGATGACACGCCAATGATGGCATGCGTATTGGCGTATCAGTCTGGAAAGATAGATTTATGCACCACCCATCTAGAACAAACTCCCAGAAAAGTCTCAGTTCTTTTAAATCAAGGCTGAAGACTTTTCTGTTTGATGCTACCTTTCTTTAAATAATTGTTCATTTCTTATATTGTACTGTAACTTTTATTCTCGGATTTTTTATATTTTGAACTGTTCTTAACTGCTCTTTAATGTTTTATGTATAAAGCACTTCAATTTGCCCTGTTGCTGACATGTGTAACCTGTGACGTGTAACCTTTTCTGATTTTACTTTTTTCCATGTTCATTCTTTCTATTGTATGACATGTGTTTCTGATGTTAAGCACTTTGGATACCTGCTGGTTTTGTAAAGTGCTATATAAATGCATTTTGATTGATTGATTGATTGACATGTGCTATACAGATTAAGCTGCCTTGGCTTGCCTTGAAGAAAAAGTTATTATATATAAATTATTTAAACTGTTCACACCCACTGTATTGCCCGTGGGACGCTAGTAGTATATAAAATTCACGGACAGCTATTACAGTTACATGAACATGTCATGTTTGGATAGATTTCCTTTCTGCTTTTTGAATATCGTGGTCATTTTCATACTGAGCTGTAAAACAACCACAAAGACCACAAGCTGTTAAACTGTAATACAATAAATGATAACCGCAGTATCTGTTCAGTTTCCCAGACCGATGGGCCCACAAGAAAACAGCCATACAAACACACAAAGTCACTCAAAGAAGCGCGCTGTGACTACATATAAAAGGACGTCGTAGTGTGTAGATGAGCTGAATACAGCTATGGAGGTGAGATCACACGTTTGACCAGTTTCTTTGGGGAGCTTCTTCTTTGTTATAATTACTCTGTATTAGGGTTGGGTACCATTCACATTTAAAAAAATGTAAACTTTCCTTTATTGCTTTAAGTATGGTTAAAGAGAGAACTATAGGGAGAAAAAGATGGAAAGTAAGGAAATTAAAGGGGAACAGTGCATGTTGGGGAACAGTATACATTTCACATAAACAGTATTTTACACTTATGCCTCTTGTTTTGACATGTACGCCATTCATCCCAGCCTTCAGAAAATGTTTTTAATCTGTATGTGAGTTTCTCCATCATTAGAATATGCCGTTTTTATCGTTACCGATACGGGTACCTGAAATTCAAAAGGTGTAACCACACTTGCAAGCGCTTTCTCGGCATTGCCGTGACACACTGACTTAAACAAAACTGCAGAGACGAGTTTGCTCCGTCTGAACCTCTGTGCGTGTGTGTCAGAGCCGAGCTCTGCTCTCTGTCAACATGCAGAGAGGACAGATGCTCGCACTTAACACGCACCGAAATTCGGCACGGCTTGATTTAACGTGAATCGGTCCTCGGTAGTACCCGACGTAATTCGGTCGGTACCCAAATCAGTACAGAGTTCGGTGCCCAACTCTACTCTGTATGTTCCTGTTTCTTCATCAGAACCATATTTACAGTCAGGAAAAATGAATAGAAACAGGCAGCAGTGTGAGTTTAAAGTGGTGCAGAGGAAAGTGGAGGCTAGGGGGTGCAGGTGGTGATGGCCGTATAGATTTTTTTCTTTCAGCTCCAGTGACCGCAGTTCAATTACCAACTCATGACATTTATTTATTTTGTTACACTCTTTGTGACCTTTACATTGTAAACACATGTTTTCTTTCCTTACCATACTGTATCTCACACCTTGCTCTAACCGTAGCCAACACATCTTGATTGTCTATTATGTATTGATTTCTTCACAAAAATATGATTTGAAATTGTCATCATGACTACTCTTGTTCACTCTTTTGAATCGTTTTTCTCCTTCATGCCGTCACCATTCAGTGTGACCATTCCCGTGCAGTCAAGGCTCCCGGCTGAGGGTCAGGCTTTTGTTCATTATTACTGGAGCCTCCGCATGAATACTCTAAAAGATGAATGTCCTGCCGGCCCACTCCAGATTTTTTGCTTCTCCCAAGGCCGTGTTGTGCAGGACTTCCTCAAGTCACCGAAGCCTTATGTGTTAATGTATGAATATAGAATACAAGTGTGTATACGATATGTTCTTTGCACGAGATTGGTTGTGGCCTTCAGTCAGAGATGGAGAAAATAAACTTTTTATAACTTTGTTCAGTAGAACTTTTAGCAGGTTGTCAAGAACACATGTCGGGAAGGGAAGGAGCATGCTCGTTTTCTTGTTGGCAACCATCTATATTTTGAAAACGTCTTTTAAAATATCCTAAAGGGATGCTATGAAATTGTTCTTAAAGTAGCAGGACAGTGTCAGCTGTCATTTTATACTAGCTACAAAAAAAGGAAATAAATGACATGTGATACCAACAAGTGGAGGCAGCAGAACAACTTGGTGGTTTGACGGCCAAAGTTTCACCGGTTTCAATTTAGCTATCTCTTGCAGCTACAGCACTTCACATTTTTTAGCTAACTATTGTAACTGTTAATCCATTCCATGTAGCTTACTTTTCAACCATCTATCCATTGCTAACTATTTCAACCCATTAGCCTTATTTTTTTTTAACAATTTCTGTATTGATTTTTATGCACTCACAGGTAGTACATTCCAACTTTTGTTAAACAACTACCAACCATTTATCTATTACTTTAAGCTGACTGTATCAGCCATTTATCCATTACTTTAGGCTAACTATTTCAACAATTTATCCATTACTTTAAGCTAAGTGTTTCAGCCAATTATTCATTACTTTGAGCTAACTGTTTAGACTTCTCAGCTTGCTTGCGTGGTGTTCAGGAGTTAGAGCTTAATATTTTTTAATCAAATATTTTTTTTTCTCATTTGTCCACATCTCTACCCACTTGGCAAATGCAGAAATAACCCTTGGGATACAAGTACCGCTGGTTGGGATTCACTGCTCTACAGTATGTCTTATAGTTTACAGTCTATTTCTTTCTTTGACCAGTTTAGTAATGCCTAAGATTGTTAGAAGTTAGTGATGATGGGGACGACTTGTTAAGTTGCGTTGATTGGCTCAGAGTGAGCTAAGGAAGAAGAGAAGTTCTTTAAGCCGAAAACGGACATCATTAGAGGAGGAGTGTTGTTGGAAAGTGTGTTGCAGCTCATTAAAGAAAGCTAATAACATGGAAACCATTCATGGTGTCACGCTCATCCTTCATGGGCTCTTGTTATCTAAGGTGAAGTTACTCATAATTTGACAAAACACACCTGAACTTCAAAGGAGAAATAACAGTGATGGAATGTGATGTGACTTTATTGATCATGCAGAGCTCTGCCATGTGGACACAGAGTGCCACATCAGCCAAAAGACCAGCAGTTGGCCTGCTTAAGGACACTAACAGGTATTTCCCATGGGATGGCGTACACATTGTAGAAAATAAAACTGTACACAATAAAAGATAACACCCATAATAAAAGAAAAAAACAACAACCAACAAGGCTAACACAATTGTCCCTGATTAAGATCTAATGTGATTTCACACTACTTGGCTTGGCATAGAGATTTAATTTACTGCCGTTGGACTTGGAGCAATATCTGCACTGACTTACAGGCATAGAGGCGGAAAAAAAGGGGAGAATGGGGTGGGGAGGAAGAACAGAGTGGGTGTGTTTAGGAAGGTCAGATGTGGGGGGGGGGGGGGGGGGGGTTGAAGCTGAGGGGAGTCCTGTCAACAACACAACAACAGTATCAGCGTAGTGTGTATGTGCTGTTGCTCTGTTTGGAAAAATTAGTCATCTCCGATTCGAGAGTAAGATGGAAAGGAAGGGAAAGAGAGGTGTGTGTGTGTGTGTGTGTGTGTGTGTGTGTGTGTGTGTGTGTGTGTGTGTGTGTGTGTGTGTGTGTGTGTGTGTGTGTGTGTGTGTGTGTGTGTGTGTGTGCGTGTGTGTGTGTGTGCGTGTGTGCGCTTAGCATGGCTGTCTCCCTGCACTGAGTAACACAAGATAAAGACGTTCAGTTGCTCTGCCTTTTCATGTGCTGTCGAGTTTAGGGACACACACATACAGCACATACATTTATGTAAGCAACCTCACACATACCTATAGCTAAAGTATTTACTACACACACACACTTACCATGTACTCTCAAGCTGGGCAACAGCCACTAGGAATTCTCTGTCTGGTGAAGTCAGTAGAAATGTACACACATGGGACAATTGTGTGTGTGTGTTTGTGTGTGCGCGCCACTGGTTGATCCAGGGAAAATGGCTTTTGTTGAGTCCCCTGTGCTATGTAATATTACAGAGTAATTACAGAGTGTGTGCTTTGTTTAGGGGATGTCTAATTATGCTGTTTGGGTTGTGCAGGGCCCTGGGGTGTCACCGTGTATGAGTGTGTTTGTGTCTGTGAGTGTGTAGCTGGTGAGAAGACACTAATTGTGGAGGCGGTGTTAATGGTACAGCAACTGTCAGAGAGAGAGAGAAGAGAGGAAAACAAGCCTGAGTTGTTTAACTTTGGCCTTTTCTCCTAATCTTTCATTACCTCTGTCCATCAGGACGTTAACTACAGTATCACCTAATGCTATATCTCTTCCATCAAGAATCCCCTTTTTAGACATGGATATTGAAACATTACAGTTTTTTTTTTCTTTAGTTGAAGTAGTTAAACAGCTTTTTGGCTGTCCATGTTTACTTGTTCAAACATGACTGCACTGTTCCAGATAGAGATGCAACGCTCCCACAATACTTTGCATCACATGACATCACACCAAGCACAATGCATGAGGTTGGAGATCATTTACTGCATCATGCTGTTAAGTTGTGTCGGAGATGGATTTTAAGCCAAACTTCTTCTTTTATTTATTTATACATACATACACACAATTCAAAGTCAAGTCTTGAACTTTAAAATCTCTGTGATCATGGTGCATCATGTAAAGTATCAGTCTAGTGGTGCGTTCTTTTTGTCCACCGAAGTCGTTTACGAGTTGTGTTCCGGAGTTACGAACCGGAAGTTGCAAAAAGAACGCCACCAAGGTCGTATATACAACTCGTCAAGTCGTCTGAACTCGGACGACCCCGAGTTCACTTTCAAAGATGGCTACGTCGTGCATCACACGTAGTAAACATTGTGGTTTTCTACAATTTTAAGCACTTTTGTCTTTGTTGTAACCAAATGAAGAAGTCGTACACATAACACTGTATACTGCTACCCATAGGCATGTCACTACAGTCTTATTAGGAGTTAAATACCGCCTGATTAGTTATTTTGTAGCTTGTGCAGCTGAAATTGGCTAGAGACGCTCGGTTGCTATATGACAACAATGGCTTTAAGCTGAGTCTTGAGCAGAAAGCAGAGCAGTAACCTAACGTTAACGTTAGTCAAAACGTAATTTTCATGTATCAAACTGTGAAATATATTTGTGTAATATGTCAATAACTGGGTGAATAGAATCCTAAATGTTACAAAAAATGTTACAAAAATCCATCTTTTCTCCGACTCGTAGTATTGTGTGACAAAAAGAACGCAACAACCCACGGTTATTCGTTTTTCGACATGGATGTGACGTCACACTCGAGCTACTAGTCGCGATTACAAGACAAAAAGAACGCACCGTAAGCTTGCTTAGTTGTATGATTGGTTTCCAAGTAAAACGCAAAAATATTACACTATATGTAAAGATTTAATAATCGTGGCTGCTTTTCTCTGTAGTTGCCATGAAGAAAGTGGTGTGGAAACCCTGTCCAAAGTATTTGGATTGCCCGAGCTATCAAAATGTAAATTGCCAAAGCACTTACTGTATGGATTATAATGCAAAAAACCCAAATGCCATCATTTCACATAAAAATGGAGCTATAGAAAATAGCTATACAAAAAATAACAGTTGACAAAACTAGCTCATCACTTTGGATAATTTATTGAAAGCATTTGACATTGACATGTTTTAATTATGTAAAGACATGTTCAAGGAGTTCAGATAGAGCCTATATCAGGGCCATATTTAGTTCAATGTGTTATATGACACTATTTTTGGTAGCCTACTGTAAATGGCCAGTATTTACTTTATTTTCTTTATTTTATTCATTGAAGCCTTACAGGCTGTGGTGATGTGCAATGTGCTATAGCTGCCAAAAAAATCTGTTTGGTACTGCTAATTTGTTTTGTTTCGTCATGGTTCATGTGTGCAATAAACATTACACTTTGTGAGAAAAAAATAGTGGCAGAGAATCGTCCTATCAATTCTAAGCTAAAAAATCGTGATTCATATTTTTTCCCGAATCGTGCAGGCCTACTTTGGAGTGTTTGAACTGATATCCGAAAGACTACAGGTTTAAGTGTCAGCTTTTTTGCAACCATGTATGTATTTATAACTTGCACTGTACTTTCCAATGGTCCATGTTAGCATCCACTCAAATGAGGGATTATATACTTCATTGTCCCCCTGACCAGATTGTATCTATGAGAACAACAAGACACAAAATCGTACTGTGTGCATCAGTCAACACATACTAGTGGTGTGAATCTTCACTGGTCTCACGATTCAATTGGATTACGATGATCCTGTCAACGATTCAAATCGATTCAATATCACGATGCGTCACCTCCTCAATATTCCTATATATTGCTACATGTGGTTTTCATCGACAAGCAGTCAGATATGAACACCCCTTTTCATTGTATCTGCTCTTAAAGCTGTAGTGCGTAGTTACTGTCGCCCCCATGAGGAATTCTAAGTAATGACAACAAAACTGTCAGCGCACCCTCCTCCACCCTCCTCCACGCAGTTACTAGTAGCCAAGGAGAACACAGAGGATTAAAAAGAGGTAATTATCTCACCGGACGCCACAATCTTCTGAACACAGCCATAGTGAGAAATACAGAGAGAGTTGTGTGGAGCTGATAGTCTTAATTAGCTTGGTAGCAACTCATTTGGTAATGGCTTGAATGTAACAGACGTTCATTAATATCAAAAAGTTACAAAAAAAGGCAGAAACAAAAAAAGCAAGTGAGCGGAAAATCAACAAGTAACATCAATAGGCAATAATCGATTATGGTCTTTCACTGCATCGATGCAGAATCGTCCAGGTCTGCGTTGTGATGCATCGATGCAATGATTCATTTCAACACCCCTAACTCATACTATACCATTCATATTCTGCTTTTACCATTTCATATTGTACAATTTTCATTCATTCATTTATTTAGTTTGAACACTGGACACAATGCTAGCCTCAGAGATCTTTTTAATATATTAATAAAGGAGAGAAAATGGCATTGAGATGTGCAAACACTGTAACCAAATGTATTGAATGGACATAGGAAATAGAGGCAGAACAACTACTGCCTCCATGTGTGCAACACATATTGATCCTATGTTTCAGGACACCTTTTTTATTTACAGTACATGAAAGCAATGTAACCGGTTTAATAAGGACCAGTCATTTAGTATGAACTGCCCACATGAGGTGAGGACAGGACAGAGCAGACAAGACACTGTTGTAGATTTTTGGATTGAGAGCCCTAGAGAAAAGCACATTATGGCAGCGTGATGTTTGTCAAGCGAGTTTCTCTCTGCTACATGTTTGTGTGTTTGTTTCAAGGTCTGTACAAGGTCTCTTAACTGTGTATCTGGTGTTTTTATTGACATCCATCAAAAAATCCACCCATTCTGTCTCACAAAGGCAGGAAAGAAAAGCTCTCATTCTTCCTTGTTTATATAATTCTAATTACCCAGGTTGATTTAGACTTGGTAAAGGAAAGTGGTGATGTCGTATTTCAAAAGGAACCCTCGGTTTGAATAGCTATTGACCAGCTCTGATAAGGGGTCAAGGTACTGAGATGCGTCCTTGTCCATAGAACAAACAACACAATACCCTGATGTCACTGATGCATAATTGCTAAACACATTTGTCCCGATAAGTTGTGCTTCATGAGGACATCTTTGAACCCAATGGCGTATTGTTTGTATATTAGACCAATCTTCTTTTCATATAATGCGCTCCAGGGCATTCATTTTCCCATTGGATATAATAATAGTACATTTTCTTCTTGTTAACATTATCATTTACAGAATGCAGCATTACAGCCCTAATACATTTAAAATGAATGAAGGAATAAATAAAATAGCTGCGGCGATGCCATTGTCCACATGGATCGAATTGAAGATTGAAGGATTGTATGTAGTGCATAGCACAATGCAAGTCCTTCACTGTTCATACTTTCTGAATAGTGAATTGTGCCTTCAAGAGACAGTTAGATAAGTAACTTCTATAACTGTTTATATGTGAATGTATGGGCTTGTATACATGTAATGGTCAGTGTTAGACTACTGTATGAGCAACATAAGAACTGTATACTTTATATCTTCATGTATGAGCTGTGTATCAACAGTTTGTGTAAGTGAGCTGGAGTTGGTATGTAATGTCAGTGTGAGCGTGTTGTAGTGTGGCAGACCGTGAGTAACGTGATTAAGTGGCAAATATGCAATGCAACTGTGTGCGTGCGTGTGTGTGTGTGTGCGCGCATGTGTGCGCGTGCGTGCGCATGGAGGGATGCTGAGAAGGCCACTATTAATTTGATAAAACAAGATTGGACTTCAACATTGTGACCCTCACAGATGCTACAACTGCTCATGCACGCACACACACTGTCCAAACAGTATATCGCTCTTTACTTCCCCTTTAAAGGGTTAGTGCACCCTAATAACATGAAGGCGCATTTCTTTCAATTCCCTCTAGTGGTATCTAGGCATGCCCTGTGATTGACTGTTTATCAGTCCCAGGGTGTACCCCGCCTCTCATCCAATGTCAGCTGGGATTGGCTCCAGCCCCCCTCAAGGATAAGCAGGTATAGCTAATAAATGTATTGGTATCTAGCTATGCAGATAGTTTGGGTTTTATTTGCTGAGGTTTTGTAATATTTGACTTAGAATTGGAAAATCCCAACAATTCAACAACAACAGCATGAGTAAACAGTTTTGGGAATTACTTGACAACTGGACAACTCTTGACGACAGATTGGGTAATCTTTGTGATTTTGGGTAAACGGACCCTTCATTCACTGAGGAGCCTTTGCTTATACACACATAAAGGAATCCGAACCATAATATGCTGCCATATTATTATAAGAATGTATCAATGTGTGCTTGTTCTAGGGATATTTTTTTTCTGACCGATATCCGACCCTCGTTAACCAATCATTAACTGTTAACGGACAAGCAGGCAACGGAGTCCCAGTTCAACCGTCTAGGACGCTCTGACATACTTTCCGCACTCGGCGTCTGCAGACACCTGCCGACTTGTAACCGGTCGTGCAGCCATGGTTTCGCGTGCATTGTCTTGGACACTTGCAGCCACTGTCCTGGAACCCCTTGCACGTCCGCGCGACTCGTAAATGTCCACAGCTGTCCGCAGCGTGTATGTCTGAACCTGTCTCCACCGCTGACAGGTGTCTGCGGTGGAGACAGGTTCAGTCCTCATCGATATAGTGGCGTGTGTCATGTTGCTCTCTGCTGTGAGCTCGGTCCAGCAAAGAGCCACACATTTAGCAGAAAATAAAGCAAGTTGCTAGTGCAAAGTTTGCACTAGCAAGGTAACTAGCAGCTAAGGAATTAAAGACGTGCAATAAACCTTTTTATAAAACTTTTTTATTTTGGATAATATTGTTATTATCAAAACAGTCACACATTTCTTTACCCATACACTTTCACTGCTAAATTGAATGCAGTATAGAGGTGGATGAATAATGTCTTTGTCATTTTTGTTTAGTTTTGCTTGTTTGTTTTGTCAATGTCACCATTATGTGTACCTTTTTACTGTATAGTGAATGAGTGCTGTATGGCTGCTGGTTGTCTCTATGTTAGTCTTATGTCACCTGCCTAGTGACTGAAGATGGAAAGTAGTTATTTTTTATTAATTCTGGCATATTTACATGGTGTTTTTATACAACAATGTTCATAAATATACATGGTCCCTATCAAATAAACCAATAATAAAAAAAAAAGATGATAGTATTAATCGGTCAAAATTATTAATGTCGGTTAACTGTGGTTAATCGCCAGCGGTCTCTCTCTACTCCAGGGGTGTCTTTGACCCTGGTCACCTCGCCAATAGGAGGTTAGAGGCTAAGATGTCCTTAATCTGTCTTCATTGTATCCTGTCTAGAATCCATTTCACCCAGTCAGAAGCTTTCAGTTGGCCAGCAGTGGAGGTTGTGTTTGTGTTTGTTTGTGCATTAACTTGTTCTCATTCCCTGTTTCTGTCTTCTATGTGGCTCACCTTAGAGACACACCTTTAATTAAAACAAATGTTTTGCCAAATGATCCCTGCGGTATTGGATCGATAGCTTTCAATCTATATGTGAATGTTACTATCCTGTCTCTCTCTCTCTGTATCTGTCTTTGTCTTTGTCGGACTCTCGCTGTTGACACAGTCTTGTTACATAACTTCACCAACACATTCCAACATACCACTTTGACAATGTGTTAGTGTTTGTTCTTTAGAATGTGAAACTACTGTAGAAAGCTACTGCAAAACCATTGTAGAATATGCTTACGTGCGTGTTTAGGTTCACTTCTTTGTGTGTGTGTGTGTGTGTGTGTGTGTGGGGCAGCCATTGGCGGGACGGTCCTGTGGTCCCTCCCCTCTCTGTCCACTCTGTTAGCGGCCTTTATCTTCCCAACAATCAGGCTTTATCCCGGGACACTCCTGGTCCCACGGTAGCCCTGGGAGCAGCAGCCCAGTGCGCCTATCCAAACCAAACCAGACATATTTCCTGAGATGTGTTCACTTCTATAACCCACTCAACCCAACACACAGACAGTGCCAAGATTGTGGAGCCGAACATTACAACATGCAATCCAAAATCTAAACGTTGAATGTGAGCAAATTATGTTGGATATTATATATTTCTGCTTGCTTTTACAGTTTGCTAAAAAGAAAAACCCTTTTGTGGACATGTGCTATAAAGTCACTGCAATCATGATTATGTCATTTTGGTCAAAAATGTGGAGGCCAAATAATGTCTTGGCTTTTTTTTTCTTGTTTAAAATGCCACATTTTACATTGCTGATTTGAGTTACACACTCACTTGACTTTACAGTTTGTGGATTTTCTTTTTTTTAGACAATGGTAATACAAGGTACGGGGATAGTATACCTTACAAAGCTAATATGGGAGAGATATATCAGACAACACACAACACGGTAAGAATAATACAAAAAAATTGAAAATAATTAAGAAGTATCCATCCAAAAAAGAAAACATGAATACATTGTGAATGAAGAGCCACACCAGAGTACAAAAGCCGCACTGTGTTAGCATCAGTATCAGAAGTTGCAGAACATGATGTGGTGTTTGATCACAAGAAGCCTCTGGCACTGTGAGATGCTGCGCACAGAGAGGAAAACTGAGAGCATTGATTTCATTGTAGAGGAGCAAGGAGTGTGTGTGATTTGGCATAATGTGTGTGCGTGAACTGTCTGGAACATAAAACTATAGAGGCCCATTCAGGCCTTCCTTTCTCTCTCCTTCCATCAGGAGATAGCAGGGACATTGAACTGTGGCAACAAAAGCAGATTTCCATCAGACAGAGTTTCTGAGAGAGAAAGGCATTGTGTTGAAAGAGGCTTAATGGAAGCACAGCTCAGAGCTTTATTCACACAAACTGTACTCCAGGGTCGGGAGAAACACATATGTGCGCACACACACACACTTACTTACTCACTTCTCCCATATACCAAACACTCATGTTCTTTTGCACTCCAATTGTTGCTCTCAATTTTCTAATGTATAAATAATAGAGGAGAGTGGACAGGGTTTGTTTGTTAAAAAGAAGAGAAAAGAAATTATTTTCTCACATGTAGTTAGTGCCTGTGCAAAGAAGTCTCATGACCCTGATGGACTGACCTGGATCGGCTCCTTGATGCCAAGCACAAATAACTACTAATAAACAAAGATAATATCAATACAATATTTTTAAGGGGACATTTCGTGCAATTACACTATATGTTTTTGTGATATTGTTTTGTTCCGGCTTAGGGTCACATGGTACATGAAAGTATTAGAATCTTCATAGACGTGTCATGCTCTCTATAGAACACACAGGCGTCCACACGTACAAAGGGTTGAATGAACACCTCTCGGATACTGTATTGAGAAAGGAGAACATTGTGCACCACCCATTAAGTCTTCATACATCAGATTGCATTCCAAATTCGACTCATGCAAGCGTTTTATTTTTCCTATATATGTTAATTTAATTTAGCTGAACCCATCTTTTAGTTACTTTGTTTACTTAGATATTTTTGTGGATAAAAGAAAAGGTGTGTAGCTCTATTATCTAGGCAAATACAGGTGTCGGATCGGGACTCTGTATCGTCAAAAATTCAATATTTTAAAAATCACATCGGGATTGGGGGCCAAAAAAACCTGATCACCACATCCCTGAAATCAATTAAGTCATTTCAATGGAGTCAATGCAATCAGCGAGTTTGCTCATAAAGGCGAACAGTTTGCACAGTGCTTTTGTGAAGAGTTCAACTTTGGTCCCTAAATCCCTTGGATTTAAGAGTCCGATTGGACTGTGCAAGGGGGTAAGCGAGCGTCTGGCAAGCGTAGCTCCTATGACGGCATTTTGATGCTAACAAGCACTCACCCCCCATTAGCATCCCATTGACTGCTATTCATTTTGGCGTCACTTTGACAGCGAGTGCTTCTAATATCCTTCACTGGTCCCCGTCCAGAGCAACGGGATCTGTTGGTCCATTCTATATATACTGTCTATGGGACTGTGTCACACAGTCCTGAAGTCATCAAGCTTTCAGGACCTCTTTACTACTTTAACTACAGTATAACTGTGTTTTCAGACAGAACATAAAGATGGCATAAAAAGTCAACGGGTGAAAAAAAGCGAGTTGAGACCACATTCTCCGCAAAGACATTTCCGCGCAAGTTCGAAATGTTTCAACAAGATTTGTCCAGTCTGTCCCCTGCGGTGATGGCAGCTGAAGTTATACTGAAATTAGCCGTCCTTCTCCCCGTCTCATTAAACATGCGAGATGAAAACGCGTTTCAAAACATGCGATCATTTAGAGGGTGCGCTGAGCAACGGTAGCGAATACGTGCTCGCTGATCACTTCAACCAACGAATGACCTGTGTGAGTTAGAGAGCATCGATCTTTGTGGGTGAGGGAGCGACGCGAGCAGGAGCCTGTGGGGGCGTTTAAACTTTTGTCTCGTTCATAAATAGGATTCACCCGTGTGTTTATGTTAGTTGATGGATAGTTGCTAGCTAGCTAGCCAGCTAAACTGGTAAAAAGTCATTCTTCTTCTGTCCAGGTGCATTCCCACCACCCTTTCAGCAGGAGTAAGATCGACCGAGACGCTTTGCAGCCAGATATGTGATCCAGCTAATGGAGACGCAGATATGTGACTACATGTAAATGAAAGTGTCTTAAATCTCACATGGATTTTATCCAGATACAAGAGAATTGAAATGATGAGCGCAGTGGCATTGTTAATTGCAGTTCCCTCATCGGATGCTCCTTGTGTTACCACTGTGCTTTTGGCCTGGACCAATAAGAACAACAAACGCCAATCCCGCAAATAGAAAAGAGAATTTCCTGCCTTTTCCCTTATACCACACTCATCATCTTGTACCATGCTTTCCCTGTCCAAATCTTCTCTTTTTCTCTCTTGCTCAGATCAGTGTTGTCCTCTTCTGTAGTACATGTAAACTAGGGATGAGCGAGCAGGCCTCCCATGGATTAACTGCCAACTGACTCCAAAAGTTGCAGTCAGACTTCCTTATTATGAGATGTGTAAGATCTTCACACAGACGTACACACACACGCCACACACACACACACACACACACACACGCGCACAGTCCCAAGGTTTTCCAAACTAAGCGTATACAAGCAGTCCTGTCCCCAAATCACATCGCCCAATATTCCCCGAAAAAAAAAAAAAAAAGACTACACAACGGCTGCTCCCAAATCTGATTGGTGTTATTTGTAAGTCAGCCTAAATCTCAGAGAAGCTACACACACAAATGGAACAGGGCTTACTAATCCATTTGTAAGGCAATAGGCAGGCAAACAGGCAGGGGAGAGCTTGCCAAGTGTTGTAATCACAACTAAAGATGATGAGCCCACTCCCTTCCTCTACACTCTACAGTACCGTGTGTGTCTGCGTGCGTGCACTTGTGTTCTTTTGTGTGCGTTTGCATGTTTGTCCTACATCGCCTCCTTTACAAAACTGTGACAAGTGCGAGAGAAAATGAATCGGTATCAAGTGGATAATCTACAAAAGTACACTAGGAGCTTTTCCACCTTATGCAAGTCCCCCGCTCATTCATTTTCAGATACCACGCAATCTCTCTGAGAACAACAACAAGCCGGCGATATGAGTTTTGAAAAGGCAGTAATTGTAAGCAGGTTGGGGAATAAATTAGAATGATGACAAAATACAGAGATAAATCCAGCTTAAGAGAGATGTACGCCACTGTTTATTTGATTTCAGCTTTTCTCTCGATCCTGCTCTTTCTCCCTCCCTCATTCCTGATCTTTTTTAGTGGGGTGGAAAAATGGATTTTTGTCAGCGATTTGGCCCTGAAATAGCTTATTGTCTAAGGCAGCCACTGTGCGGGTACAACGTCAACATCACATGTGTGTGCGAATGCGCTCGCCTGTTTCCATGGGGAGTAATGGCCGTGGAAGTGTGCATTGGCTCTGCTGGCACAATGTGCCACTGTGCTCATTGGTTTTAACTGTTGTGTGTGTGTGTGTGTGTGTGTTTGCAGTGTGTGTGTGTACTTCTATAGTCTCTCTTGTTGATATTTATAGATGGAAGAATGTTGGTGTGAAGGGGGTGAGGGTAGGAGGAATGTAGGGAGCAAGAGGGCGTGGGTGAGGGAGAGAAAAGGAGGAGGAATGAAGGAATGAGGAGAGGAAAGGAGTAGAGGATCTGTAAACTAGAATGAGTTAATCTGCCGTGAGCTTTTCTTATTCTGACACTTCCCACTTTTCGTGTCTTTATTTTCCTGCTTACCTCCTTTCACTGTACTTTCTCTCTCTTAACTCACAATTTCATGCACAATGACACACAACACCCAATCATCACACACTCAGTTATCCAGGTAAAACTTGGGATCTATCCGTTTGAGGGTAGAACTGTTTGATATAAGAACTATAAGACAAAAGACTTAAAGGTCCCATGATATGGTGCTCTTTGGATGCTTTTATATAGGCCTTAGTGGTCCCCTAATACTGTATCTGAAGTCTCTTTCCTGAAATTCAGCCATGGTGCAGAATTACAGCCACTAGAGCCAGTCCCACAATGAGCTTTCCTTAGTATGTGCCATTTCTGTGTCTGTGTAGCTATTGAGGAGGAGAGGGGGGGGCAAGGTGGAGGGTGGGGGTGTTGCCACTTTGCTTGTTTGAAAGCCATGATGTCTCTCTCTCTCATGGGTGGGCCAAATTCTCTGGGCGGGCAAAGCAGAGAAAGGGGAGGTAACCTTGCTCCTTATGACCTCATAAGGAGAAGATTCCAGATCGGCTCATCTGAGCTTTCATTTTCTCAAAGGCAGAGCAGGATACCCAGGGCTCGGTTTACACCTATCACCATTTCTAGCCACTGGGGGACCATAGGCAGGCTGGGGAAATGCATATTAATGTTAAAAAACCTCATAAAGTGAAATTGTCATGCCATGGGACCTTTTAAAGAAAGTTGCACCAAGAAAAACCCGGCTTGCTTACAATCTCTTCTTTTTTTTTTCCCAGTTTGCTTTCTAACCTCTATCATCAGGGGTTCTCAACCGTATCACTTTAAGGTCCGCATCTGAATTGTTTTTAAGGTCAGGGGTCTGGAACGATTGTCCATAACAAAAACAATTTATCAACTCACTTAACTTTTAAGCAATATACTGTACATTCAAGTTGAGTACTCGTTTTTCCTGGTCAGCTTCTGTACCGATACTACTACCTGGAATTCGGTACCGGTACCTTTTTTCGGTAGCCTACTTTCTCTCTAATACATTTTTTATTTCAGTTGTAAAAATAAGTCCAGACTGCCGTTAGATGACATAAATATTGTGCTATTAATACATCTTTTGTTCTTCTTTTTGTCCAGGAGTGAGGGGGGCCAGCAGACAGAGGATCTGATTACTTCAGAGACATTTTTCTCTCCAGGTTGACCCGTCAAGTTACTGGTAGGAGCTCCCACTGATCTCCTATTGTCCAATTACTGTGTATGTTACATCCACTGACAGTTCCATCCATCAGTCTGCCACAGTTAGGTTTACAGTTAGTGTTATTTAAAAAAAACCTACTCCAAGGCAGCTAAACACTTTCATACTTTTTTGTTGTTAATTTCTTACACACATTATTTTTCCTTTGTACTGACAGTCAATTATCATACTGGTTAAGATAAATTAATCATAAGCTATGTTTCCATCGACCCGATTTTATCCGAATTAAGTGATATCGAATGAAAAATGCCTTATGGAAACAGTAAAATCCGATTGAATTTCATGAATGTCGACTCAAAGAAAATACGTTCGGTTTCATCGGATTTTCTCTTGATCAATATACGGCTTATGCGATAAACGCTGATGGAAACGTTATTTGCCGAATAAATAATGAATTGCGATTAAGTTTTAGGTCATTTTATGGTTGCAAGCTGCAATAAAACAAAGAAGAAGAAGTTTCAGTTCATTTCCGCCCAGTATTTCCGCTCTGTTTGCACACATGACAGGTGTCAACAAAAACAAATGTAAGTGGACAAAACGAGGAGACGAGATACTTTTTTAATTTAATTTACCAAAGCAAAAATCAAAGAAACGCCATCATTTATCAGGAGCTCGCGAAGGAAATGACCAACAAAGGTTACGACAGGGACATTCTAAAAACGCTTAACGTGAAAAAGCTTAACGTGGTTTAATGTATCTAAACAACGATCAATCATCACCAGATTTATCATGGTCATATCTTGTCATGAACACTTACGCCTGTCGAAAAAACTAAATCGAAATCCAATGATTATAGAAGTTATCTCACATTGTTTTCTTCATCAATGGCCGTATGGCGAGGAAAAAGCTTATCGTGGTTTAATGTACCAAAACAATGATCAATCATCACCAAATTTCTCTCTCATATTACCCATCCTAACCACGGAAAACTGTCAAATAATCTAACCCAATGTCCAATTATTATGGACGTTATCTGACATAAAGCGTTTCTGCTTCAGGGCAGCGGAGCGGCTGGGGGTTGACTCTCCACGGTTCTCATTGGCTTTATAAGTCCTAATGTGAAAAAGCTTAACGTGGTTTAATGCACTTAATCAACGATCATCGATCATCAACGATCATCGATCATCACCAAAAAAATCCTCTTCTATATTGCTCATCATAACCACTTAAAACAGTCAAATCTAACCCAATGTCCAAATATTATAGACGTTATCTGACACATTAACGGTAGATAACTTCTATAATCGTTGGATTTTGATTTTGTTTTTTTGACAGGCTTAAGTGTTCATGACAAGATATGACCATGATAAATCTGGTGATGATTGATCGTTGTTTAGATATTAAACCACGTTAAGCTTTTTCACGTTAAGCGTTTTAGAATGTCCCTTACGACAAGCCGTGGGACGTCCTGCGGAGTAAATGGAAGGCGCTCAAACAGCGATACCCGGCTCAAAAAAGAGAGTTGTCTCGCAGCGGTGCCGGAGGGAAAATATAAGGCAAGTTCCACCTTTATGATTAGCTGGATCAGATCCTCAGCCAAAGGCCCATCGGAGCTTATAGCTTGGCTTCTAATATTAACAACAACAACAACAACTGTCTAGCAAAACTTTGTTCGCAAAAGTTTGCTTGAGTCTTGTGCGATTCAGTGCAAAAATGAAGGGAAACACCTTAAAAAGTCTCAAATCAATTTGATATACCAATTTAATCGCAAAACAGCATGTGACGTCATTATGCACAGGTTCTTATTGGCTTTAAAGCTGTTTGATGGAAACACACTTTCACCAGCTTTATTCGCATGAGTTTTTTTTACCGAACTGCAAATAATTCGATTGAAAAGTGGATGGAAACTTAGCTATAGATACCCACAGTACTGTAGTCTCAGTACTGATCATGCAATGCAGCCATACTAAGTTTCATAATGAGGAAAAGGTTAACTTTATTCCCTTGAAAAGTGCGCTAGAATGTACTAACCAGCTGCCAAACTGATATATTTTGTCTTTTTCCGGTAGCTGGCAAGGCTTTTAACTACACAAGCCACTTATTCTCTGCACGGTCACTTGTTTCTATCTTGAGAACTTTGACTACTCATCTAAAAACTTTGCACAAAAAAAAAATGAATTTGACTGTTGAATTTCTGTAAATGTTGTGACACGTCAGTGACAAACTATCCCGAGGGATGCTCGGCTGCGCTGACGAAAAGCAGTGGACGCTGCTGTGTGGCGAGCATGGCCTGGAGTCAGAGGAGGGCAGCGGTAGCAAACGCAGACCCAACACAAATGACCGTGAAACAGAGGCTCAGCTGATACGGTCTGCACGCTCTCTTGTGCTTGCCTCTTTGTGTGTTTACGTGTGCGGAGAAGTCCAGACAGTGTGTGTCAAGGCAGTGTCATGATCACAGATTGCGGCCTCATCACTGCTCTGCTGAGGAGATTTAGCTGGCACTGGTTACACTGACCGTGGCCCGGGTGTGTGGTAGTGTGTTTGTGCATGCGTAGATGTATGAATGTTTGGAGCAGCCCTGTCAGATCGGCCATGAATCTGCCCACTGCGTGTGTGTCAACCAGGGGTGACCTTTTTCTGTGTGTCACTGGAAGAGGGTGTGTGTGTGTGTGTGTGTGTGTGTCTGTGTCTGTGAGTGTCCTGTGCTGCAGGCAGGGAAAGTCCCTGCCTTCGCTGTGCCAGAGAGTTGGAGGGGACACCCCGTTCATCTGTGTTTGGGTTTGTTTCGTTGTGGGAGTTCTCCGGCAGAGCGAGAAGGGGCTGGTCTTCTGCATCAGTTTCACGTTCAGTTTCTTGTTACCTAGCTAGCTCACACAAGGGGAAAAGACGGATTATCCATCTCCAGAAATGTGATCCCATCTTTCAATCCCATCGCAAAAAAGAAACTGAGCTGCAAAGAAGCAAACCTGATGAAAACATAACCTACAGATATCATGCTGTTTGCAATCACTAGCACAGTGCCCCGTTGAAAATGTGCCCGTTTGGAACGGGCTGATTGCTTGGCCTGTGGTATTGCTGCTTGTAGCGTCCTGCAGAACCGTTGTACCCCAAATTTACTTACAGAAGGCCACTAAAGCACTAAATATGCACCAACATGGTATAGCCTAGGCCTACTACTGACTTACTGTGTACTTCTACTCTAGAGGAAAACATTCTACTACTGCATTTACATGATGTTGCAGATTTAGAATATGGATCTTTTTCTATGGATTTTTCTGTATATTTCTGTGATTTAAAAAAAAAAAAATGTATTTGATTAGGACAATGCACATTAATGAACATTTCTGTAAATGCGCCAGTGTTAGCCAGATCAGTGTCCACTCACGGCACGCTTAGCTAAAGCAATAGCCTATCGAGCCTTGACAAAACAACGTGAGCAAAGCAAAAAGAGCATTATAGAATTGTAGCACCCAATATAAGCACAAATATATTTAATAGATTTTATTGCATCTTCATGCAAGGTCTGTTGCCATGTTTTTGTTGTTGTTGGTATTTGCACCATTGAACGCAAAGCCTTGCTTTACTGTAAATCATAAACATTTTCATAAGAGTAACAGATCCTCCGTGAAGAGCAACACATCTCGCAGAGCATCTCCCTGCAGGAAATATGCTATTCTCCATACGTGCTTGTTAATTAGCTTAGTTCCGTATCCTGCTGCGTGTTTCTTATGGCCAACAGATCCCCGGTCCTCTCTCTCCCAGCTCTGTCCAGAGCTGTGTGAGAGCTAATTGGCAGCTCGCTTGCCTGCCGCGACGGTGATCATGCAAATGCATTGGTGCTTACCAATAACCTTGCCCATCAAAACATTACGACGGCCATTACCCATTGCTGTGCCCAGCCTAACGAACATATGCTCCCCCCACCTCCCAAACAACCTCCCCCCCCCCAATTCCTAAACTCTTATTTATGTGTTTAATTTAATGTGCGAGGGAAGAATTTCCAAAATTAAATTTGGTTTTCGTTGGTGCCTCCAGAGAGTGGCGGCGTTATAATAACATGGTAATTTTTTACACGTCTTTATGAGAAATGAGAAAATTAATTCTTTCTGACAAGCTGTAATTATTGGGCTTGGAACGGTTGCAGCTGAACAGTTTGGGCTGCGGTAGCCTGGCAGTGAGCAGAGAGAGAGAGAGAGAGAGAGAGAGAGAGAGAGGTGGAATAGAAAGACAGAGACATAAAGGAAAGAGAGTGACTTGTACAGCCTGAATCATATACACTCACACACAGGAGGGAGAATGGCAATAATAATGGACAAGAGGTGGTGGAAGGAGAGGGGGATGGAGGAGGAAGAGATTGGAGATAGAAAGGGAGCTGAGGATAGTGCAAGGTTATGGAAGGAGAAGTGAGGAGGGGAACGAAGACAAGGAGACAAGTGGAGAGGAGAGTGGTGTTGGGAAGTAACGGGGAAGAGGGGGATGGAGGTGGAGAAGGAGATTGAAGAAAGGAGAGGAGGGAGAAAAGGAGAAGGGTGGCGGACATCAGGCGACAAGGTTGGATAACCTAAAAGGAAGGAAGATGGAGGAGTAAAAGACAGGAGGAGAGAGGGATAAGAGGAGTAGGGCAATATATGTGATGAAAGAGATTGAAGAAAAGAAGGAGAGCAGAGGAGAGAATAAGAGGATGGAAGGAAAAGAGAGGAGCTGAGGTGAAGGAATTTGAGAAGCCTAGGTTGGATTAAAGGAAAGAAGGGTGAATGGGGGACGGAAAAGGTGAGAGGGAGAAGGTGGAGGAAGAAAATGAAGAAAGGAGTGCTGAGTAGAGGGGGAAGAAGGCTGGTGAAAACAAGATGAAGGGTGGAGGACATAGGATATGAGCAGAGAGGGTCAGCAGAGAAGAGTAGGGCAGAGAACATAGGTTTTATAAAAGGAAGGAGAACAGAGGTGTGGAGGAGAAGATGGGGAGGGCAGAGGACATTTGTGCGTGAGGAAACTTTAGAGTTTCAAGAAAGAAGCGATGTGAGCAAAGAGGATGGAAGGAAAAGAGAAGATGAGGGAGAAGATGAGGAGGGTAAAGGACAACATGTGTGAGGAGACGAGGTTAGATTAGAGGAAACTAGAGGAGAGGAGGAGTCATGCCTCAGTGTGCTACATCAGGTAGGAGTCCCTGTCTCCTTGTGTGATGTCATCAGAGGAGGCTCCTCTCCAGCACCAGCAGCTCCTTATGTGTCGAGGTTACAACACATTAATATTCGGTGTACAACCAGCCTGGCCACGCTCCAGGCCTACTTAGTCTCTCTCTCTCTCTCTCTCTCTCTCTCTCTCTCTCTCTCTCTCTCTCTCTCTCACGCACGCACAGACACACACATACACACAGCACCAGCATCTGCTCACACTTACAGAGCTTCTTCCTCTGTGCTCCATCAAGCACAGGCATGCGTTACATATATATATATACATAAGCCTCTGAGCGCACACACACACACACACACACACACACACACACTCACTCACTCACTCACTCACTCACTCACTCACTCACTCACTCACTCACTCACTCACTCACTCACTCACTCACAGCTTCCTCTTCTTTGCCCTGTCATGTGCTGAATATGGAACGATATTGATATTATGCGCCCATATTGTGGTTTCTCTTCAGTCATTCACCCAGGAGGCTGCTGTAAAAGCACTCTTACAGTTGTTTGGTGTCTCATTTAACGACACACTTATGGTGTGTGTCCGTGTGTGTATCTGTGTGTGTGTGTGTGCGCATGCATGCTCAGCCAAGAGGCCATTTGTTTCCCCAGCCTTAAAATGAGAACCAGTGTTTCTCTCTGAACGTGTGTGTGTGTGTGTGTGTGTGTGTGTGTGTGTGTGTGTGAGCATTGGGGCTTAGAGGTCATAATGATAAAAGATGTTTTTTTTTGTACAAAAACATCAAAATGTAGAAATGCCATGTTGAAATGTCATGTTGTGTGTTTCTAAGTTAAAAAGATCTTAACACTCTAAATCTCTTTCTCTTCTAAATCTTTGACAGATTTTAATTGAGCTCCGCATGTGTGAAAGGTTATGTCTGTTTTAAAGCATTCATGTGATAGTGAGACTGTGTGTGTGTGTGTGTGTGTGTGTGTGTGTGTGTGTGTGTGTGTGTGTGTGTGTGTGTGTGTGTGTGTGTGTGTGTGAGTTCGAGTTCTTCCAGAAAGCCTTCCCGTTCATTTGTTGAGCGTGTTCCATTTTGTCCTGTGCTGTTAAATGTTTCATCCTAGCAAAGGCATGATGGGACCCCCTGGGGATGAGGCATCTGCCCGCCCGGCCACACGCTGAATTATACATGACAGCACAGGACAGTGTGTGTGACTGTGTGTGTGTGTGTGACTGTGTGTGTGTGAGCGAGAGAGAGAGAGCATTTGTAGGTGTCATTGAGTGAAGTGTCCACTTTGTTGCGTGACTAGATCAGATCTGCACTGAGCTTTCTTCAGTTGTATATTGTCTGGCAGGTGCTCTCTGTGTGTCCAAGTGGCTGCATTATGTAGTATTAAGGGTTTCAATAGTATAAATTCTAATTCTAAAATCAGTTGACCAAGGCCAAACCTGCTGTATCTCAGCACTGTTTTGTGCTAGAGCTATAGCTGCTAAAAGCCTTTCTCATAAAGGGGAAAACCATTTGTTCTGGATTATCGTAATTTTCGTGGGTGTGTCTTAAGCATCTTCTGCTCAGTGGCGCTACTGTTGGACAGGCTATTGGGGAACATTAGTTTACCTTGCCAAACAATACTTTACTTAACATATAAGGCAGCCAAAAATGGGAGAACATCCATTTTAATTATTGAAAATTGTCCCACAGATCATGAACCAAACCAGAGATAGTCACATTATATATTTATTTATACAGCCCGATAACACAAATGTGCTTCAGGGGGCTTTACAATCTGTTCAGCATACAAGAAACAAAACAAAAAAAACTTTAATGGGGGAAAAATGGAAGAAACTTCAGCAGGAAGAGCAACAAGGGCGTCATCCCTCTCCCAGGACGGTCAGACATGCAATATGATGTCATATGTACAGAATAGACCAACATAAGAAAATTACAGTATTGACACCCACAAAACTATAGAATACTGTAGAATGTATATGAAGAAAATGGATGCAGGAGGACATTGGTTTTTAAACATCTTCATATGCCACCAAATTTTCTAGCGATTTCTCTTACCTTTCGCCACGTCACAGTACCAGCTTATCCCTTTCCATGCTAACTTCTTACGAGAAAACAGATATGGAATGGCTAAGTTCGCTATCTACACTTGTGGTCCTCACACATTAAAATCTATTTGTGTATTCAGACATTTTTGGGCATATTTTGGCCGGTAAAAGTCCAGCCACAATGACAAATGTGATGATATTTTGTATACACACCCCAAAAAAACAAAGAGAACCTTGTGTCTTGTGAAAGGTTAAATAATTGACCCTCTCCGTGTGTGTGTGTGTGTGTGTGTGTGTGTGTGTGTGTTCGGCATCTGAGGTCTTGCTACTGTGGCTAATGAAAGCCCCATCTCCTCATGCAAATGAGGCTGCTGTTAACCCCAATCAGAGAGGTCGCTGAGTGTGCATCAATCCCACATCTCCCTTAGTGCTACGCAGACAGCACACAATGGTTCCCACCCCTCCATAGGCCCACAGGTAATTACTGGGAGCCAGAAAGGGAGAGGGCCAGGGGAGCCTGGGTCTCAGGCAGGTTTGTGCGGCTGCCTTTTTTTAATGTCATTTATGGGAAACACGGAGTTGGTTTGCATGTCGGGTCAAGTGCAAGTGCTGTCTCCTACCACACCCCTTCGTCCAAAACATGCAAAGATACACAGCATCCCAGCGTGACAGGTAATTACAGCGTGAGAGTGGCTGCGCTGTATGTAAGATTGGGAGGTCAGGGCTGCTGTCTGCTCCCTGTTGGCCACAGAGCGTCACCTCTCTCACTGCATCCACAATAGCTCCATTAGCACCGCGTTTGCCCGTCCTTCCATCTTTTTCCATCATTTCCGTCATTTAACCGCCTTATGTTCAGCCTGTTGTTTGAACAGCAATGCGAGATGTCAATGAAATGACCGTAAAATCACCACGCAGCATTGACCGTTTTCTCCCACTTAATACCAACCTTCACATCGCTTCACATCACCAGTGGCTGTCAAGTTGACTGTAAAAGTGAGCAGTGTGTATGAATTTTGTTCATTTCATTTTGCCGTACAACCCCCATCTGGGAAGCCCCTAAAAATGCACGGTAACTCAAACTTGACTTTCTGGATCGATTGTAGGGCTGCTCGATTATGGACAAAATCATAATCACGATTATTTGGGTCAATATTGAAATTACGATTATTTAACACGATTACTCATTGAGTTTTGGAAAGATATTGCATTTATTGAACCTAAAAAACAGTGGACAAAGTAAAACAAATCAACAGTGAAAACACCTTGAAGTGTGAAATTTCCCTTAATACTTTTTCCATTTGAACACTTTTGTTTTCATTCAGAACACAAGACAAAATAAGAGTTTACTTTCAAAACGTGATGTGCAAAATAATAGTTTTTCTCGATTATTCTGTTTTTGTGATCATGAGGAGCCAAAACCGTAATCACGATTTAAAATTCCAATTAATTGCACAGCCCTAATTGATTGTCACTTCTCACCTGTGCCTGAACGAACGCAGCCCTCCACATTGTTTTAATGCAGGGCGGATTTCGGTGTGAACACCCACTAAAGAGGAGGGTGTCACATACATATTTTAAAGCCCCCTTAAGGACGATTTTTGCTGTGATTTTGAAATATAGAAAAAGAAATATTTGACTTGGCCTGGATGAAAATGTTTTCCACAACCAACATAATTCCTTGAAATTACGTAATGCTCAAATGCTCCGTCTAAATTGTTTGGTTACAGACAGCACACGATGTGGTTGTACCGTATACATACATAGGATACATCAGTGTGTTGCTATGTGACTTCTCCCTTTTGACTTTAATGTTAATATCAGTTTTCAGTCAATTGCCTTGGATATTAAGGGATAACCGATAACCAACAAGGTGAGGCCTTTGACTCCTGCCCTATGGTCTGGGCCACGCTCTCTTCTCATTAGTATTCATTGTCTACACTCTAAATATATATTCTCTCACACATCTCTTTTCCCTCTCCACTTAACTCCAGGCATGATATGTGTGTGAGTATCCTTTTCTATATGTTTGTATTTGTGTGTGTGTGTGTGTGTGTGTGTGTGTGTGTGTGTGTGTGTGTGTTTGTACAGGTTGGACTGTGTATACCACTGTATGCGATGCAATACGATTGCTTTCCACTGAAGAGCACTTGACCGTCAAAAATACATCATAGCAGTCTTGTGGGGCAATAATAGGCACCTTAACACCATCACGCGCTCAACCCTGTGGGCAGTTGACTTCTGCTTAAATGTGATTGGAAGTGAACAATTTTTCTGTGGTTTGAATAACAATGCCAAGGCCTGTTCCCCTCCTTGTCTCGCAGTAAACCAGTTAGAGGCCTCCAGTAGACTCTGTATTCGATCCATTTTGAACGATTAGGTTTGCCAAGCCAAATTAGGTTTGTGGATCATCAGCCTTTGTGAATTTGCTCTCCTATTAACTTGTTTCTGTGCAGAGGCATTCTGAGATGTTTGTCTCTGTGTGGAACGGTGAATTCCACAGACCCATTCATTAGCAGAAAGAGAACATTTTTTACTGTTCATGGTTCTTTTCTTCTTTACAAGTAGTCCATATGATATGTGACTTAGTAAATGAGACATCTGTGTATGCTTTACAAAGACGGCGCCAGCTCTTTATTAGAATTAAGCTTGCTCTCATAACAGCTGCTCTGAATTGGCGATAAAATGGTACGAAAGTCATACATTTCTCCAAACAAAATACATGTATTAGGCCAGAAATACTTTCACTTGATAGCCATATGAGCCAGTCACAAAGTAGGAAACAGTTTAATTTCCATTTCAAGAACACATCGTATACACTACACACCATCAAACAAAACACATCTTATCCTACTGTAGCGCCACAAGTCCAATCAATGAGTGTGTGTGAGACGCTAACATCTAGCTAGGTTAGTATTGAGTTGAACAATTTACACTTTTATTGCCTCACAGCAACCACAACAGCCACGTGTCCTGTAGCGAACACTCCTCCGACTTTTAAGGAGTTGAGATCAAACAGTTCAGTTCTTGTCCTGTGTGTACACTACTACACCTACTGCTACCCGGGTAGAGCTTGAGGTTTATATGTGTTCTTACTTATCTGTGTTCCAAATGAGTGCCCAAGCAAGTCAGATGTCCTCTGTGGGCAGGTCCCACGGTAGGCCACACCGCATCCACAACTGTCCACAGTCTAGCTGAGCTTGGCTCGCCATCTCAATTGTTTCTCCAATCCTACAGTATGCGATCTCTCCAGACAGAACTTTACTTTATCTCGCTTTCACAGCTGGAGATTCATCAATAGCTTGTCTGCACGTCCAGCACGCAGCTTGATATCTCAACAGCAGAATACATATTTTACCGCGAGCACGGCTCTTTTTCTTTTTTTTTTTTTATCAGATGCGCAGACAGTGCATTACGCTCCGTGTGCAAACACTTAACAGCAACAGCCCTAAATGACCAACAGGATTTTAGTAGCCCTGTATTTCACGTTGGTTACACCAGCAAAACAAAAGGTCACAGTCTTATAGATGAAATATAACAAATATGTAGCAAGCCCACAAAACAAATGAGCGCACCCGTTATATCTTAATATCTTGTTAAATTGATTAGAAACTTTGATTCAAACATACATTCATCTTCATACACAGTTCATCTCTATTAAGCACGTCTTTCTCCTGTCCTTAACTAACTGAAACTAAAACGGTTTGATCAAAAGAATTTGATTTTGACCTCAATATTACATTATTTTTTAATTCCTTTGCCCTTTTTTTTATGTAAGGAAATAAACACTTTGATGCAGCTATTGTGCGTATTGTTTTTCCACTTTTCAAAAGAGTATTAAGAGTTTTTTTTATTTTATTTATGAGAACAGCGTGGAAGCTTTAAGCCTTAGGGTAGATGCTTCCCTCGGTAGTAGCTGACTGACATCTGAGAGCCAGAGTCGCTAGAAGACTGACTGTCAGCGCCTGTGGTGCGCTACCGAATGGAGCACAGCCAACCGACGTTGATACAAGAAGCTCTCCTGCTTTTTCAGCAAGCCCACATAGCGTTGGTTATGTAGTGTTAGCAATTTAACCCGTCTGTTTCTTTACAACATTCAACATGGTCTCCAGGACCAAGACAAAAACAAAAGTTGTATAAAGTGTTTTGTGGCTCCGGAGGGAGCTGCATGATATCTGATGTAGCATTGCCTCGTGTAATGTCACTTGAGTCAGCGGCTGAAGACTACAAGTTTGAAAAAAGAAAATAAAATAAATCCTGCCGAAGGTGGGTTCTGTACCATAACAAACCACTTCCTGTTGAACTATACATTCTCCCTCCAAAACAAAAGCGGTGGGAGGAAAAGGAGTAGAGCATTGAACAGAGAAGATGAGAAGGTGCCTATTTAGATGAGAGAGAGAGAGAGAGAGAGAGAGAGAGAGAGAGAGAGAGAGAGAGAGAACGAGAACGGGCCCCAGAACGGCCTGGGTGAGCCGGGGTTTCATTATCCCCCATCCCTCTGTGATGAGGGAGAAGAAAGGCGGACGTGAGAGAAAGGAAGAGAAAGAACAGAACAGAGGAGGGGAAGAAGAAAAGAAAGAGGCGTTTGATAGAGCTGTGTGGAGACCGTGTGTGAATGAGCCAGTGAAGGGCAGCCATTGTCTTGCTGCGACCTCAATTTGGTACTGTACGCTCCTCTTTTTACTGCGCTGTCTCGAGCCACAATGCCTCCTTTCTCCTCCGCTCTACTCCCTCTCTCTCTTAAAGAAATAGGGGGATTAGGGCCCACTGAGGGGAACTGCGTGTCTAGATTGCCAACTATCATGACTCCTCGCAATGGGACGAGAAGGCAGCGGGATATTCCAGCAACATTCGTCAATTGTTTGTGCAGTTCACTTTTTGATTTCCCTCTTTCTCTTCTTTTTTTTCCTCATTCACTTTTGTCTGTTATTATTCTCATGGGCTAGTGTAGCACGTATAGAAAAAGTGGAATGTGAAAGTGGTATAGGAATGCAATGTATTTTTAAGCTAAGGAGGGGAGGTGCAGGAGCAAAAAGAAAGAGGGGAAAAAAAAAAAAAAAAAAAACAGAGAGGGACAGTGAGAAGGAGAGTGCAGCTGTACTTCCTGTTTACCCAGGCCTGGTTTGAGACAGATGGAAGGAACAGGGGCTGCATTCATCTCTTCTTGTCTACCTCCGCTGACCCCCTCCCTCCTCCTGCCTCATTCTCCTTCAATTCTTTACCTTTTCCTCTTTCCTTGCAGCTCTCTCTCTCTCTTTCTCTCTCCTCCCCCCCCCCCCCCCCCCCGTCTCTTGCTGATAAACTGTATTGAACTCAGGAGGATGAGCTAGATTAGGCGGCGTGTAGCGCTACTTGGTAGGCATGGGTTTAGTACCGGGACTGATTTGGAAGCAGAAATTATTATTTAATGTTCGGACTGACAGCTGTTATCATAGATAGGGGGCGCCGATATGACGCGGGAAGAGATACATAGACAAAGAAGAAACGGAGAGATGTAAGTAGGAGAATGACGGATAAGAGGAACTTTTTAAGCAATTTGCTTAACTTCCTCCCAGTGCAATTGAGCTATTACGAAGTTCCACCCCCCCCATCCTTCATTTTTTTTTCCTGTACCACAACATGGAACACACACATACACACACACACACTGCACAACTCCATTGGAGAACTCCACGAAGTTTGGGTTTGCTTTGATGGCGAGTAAACTAACAAACTGAACGCCAAAACAGACCTTGAAGGCTCACAGAGAGAGAGAGAGAGAGAGAGAGAGAGAGAGAGAGAGAGAGAGAGAGAGAGAGAAAATCCCAGTTGTTTGTTCCCTGAACTTCCTTTGTGCAGTCGGACATCAGACTGAGACACAGCGAAAGATGCACCAGATTAAAAGGGTTGTTTCTGTTGCCGCTATAGTCCCTATTGTACAGAGCGGCGGCTAAAGACAAGGCCACAGTCAACTCATCACACATGCATTTATGCACAAACCCACACCCACACACAGATGCAAACAGGTCTCCTTATACATGCACAGATACGGTGTCAAAATGTCGGCCCGACGCGGCGGGACCCCTTTCATCTGCGTGCTCTGTTTGTTGCGTTGACGGTCCGTCTGTTTGCAGTCAATCATTAGGCGGCCGTAGAAAACTGGCTGAATGTCACTAAAAGAAATTCTTCTTCCAACCAATTCTTCTCTAATGCCCTTAACTTTGAAACTCTGTCTGTGGACTTTTTTTTTTTTTTTTTTTAACGAGTATGATAAATAGAATACAACTCCACACTGTTTTTATTTTTGGTTTTCGTTTCTGTTGCTACTTTGAGGCTCTGTGTACATGCTGGGCTTTGATATAAGTTTGATACATATTCCCATGTAGATGGATAACTTTTGTTTCATTCAAACTGCTATTGTAGACGTTGACAAAGGGAGAAATGGCCGTGCACCAATCATTTTTCATTCTGTTATTTAAAACTTTCAGTGAAATGCTTTTTTCGTCGGCCGCGGTCTCCAACGGCCCCTTGCGCTCGTCGTAAACGACGGACCTTGTTGTCTCTCAAATTGCGTGCGACGTGCTTGTTTATTGTGTGCTTTAGAATTCAAATGATTTGTGGTTAATTCTTTTGAGAGCAGCGAGGTGTTGTGGTGAGCGAGGGCCCCGCCCTTGAACCGTAGGAACCCGGCTGCATCTCGGCGAGCGCACTCCCCGCTGAAGAGTCTTTGAGCAAGACACTGAATCCCATGTTGTTCTGATCACCCAAAGGAGGAATTTCACATTCGCTCGCCGCTCTCCACTGGGAGGTCAATGTACAGGGTCATCTTTAGAAAGGCCCCTGTGAAAGAATGGTAGGGCTTCGTTGGTTTGCTCAAGGACACTGCATCCACCACAAGCAAAAGAATCCAACCTGCGCCCCTTGAAAAAACATTTTGTTGTTTCACACAAGAAGGAAACCGTCCTGCAACTTTGTGGTCCTTCTCATTAGGGAGGTTATAGGTCACTTCTCATAACAAGCATGTACACTTTGTTGTTCAACTACTCTCAAACAAATCCTGGGACCTTCTGGGTGAAATGTAAATGGCTGCTGTCTTTTGACAACTTTCTATCTCCAAAACTTCATCCGAGTTAAGAAAAGGCAACTCCTTTTTCAAATGGGTCTTCGTTCTTTTGAAAGAGTTACGTTTGTACGGGTTTCCAGGGCTCCACGGTCACAGGAACAAGCAAAATCCATTAGTCTAAATGAAAATCGCAACAGTATTATACAGGCGAGAGTTTTGGGATTGCGTTCCTAATTAAACTGTTGCTAAATAGCAGTTAAATGCTCTTAATTCCCCAAACAAATCATCCTCTGAAAGAATTCCCTTCACATTTTGAAACGATCCTTTTTCAGTTTGATGCATTCCCAAACCCTCCTTTGGACCTTCAATTACCTTACATTTTTATTACACATGTAAACTCACCATCCTTGATGGTGTCCTTTGTTAAGCACTGCCTGCTTTTGGGCTAAAAAAAAATAAAAAAAATAAAACGTAATGAAGATTGAAGATTAAACAACAGGAATGAGCCATTATTTTTGTCAGGGAATTAAAGTACCATCAATCTCACTTAATCGCCTTCCTAATATCTCCTCAGACGCCAGCAGAAAGCTGTTTCGCAGCTCAAGGTTAGCATGCTTTGTTCTGTTGAAGCAAAGGGAGAGCGGAAAGGGATAAGCACAGCAAAATGGACGTATGAAGCTTCTCTGGCATGCTTTGGGATCTGTCTGCCGAGTGGACACCGATGCTGGTGAGAGGGCAGGGCCAGGAGGTTGATGTAGAAGAGAAATGGCAGCTATTGTTGGGTCTGTAATTATCTCTGTCTGCTTATTCGCCCGCTCATTTCCTGTACAGACAGAGACAGGGACTGAGGGGTGAATGTGCCTTTGGTTTTTGCTGCTGTAGCCTTGTAACAGGTGGTACAGTTTGTCCTTCATGACCAACAGAAGCTGCTCTGCTACTATGTGCAACTGCATGCACTAATTGATGCATCATGGCAAACAATGACCAAATCACACATGTTATAAAGGCCTTTTATACTGTAGTTACCTAATTTATGTGTCACATAAATACATGATTATCACACACGCAAAACAGAATGTAATTGTATTCATGACAGGACACACACAGCAAGCAACAGCTGTTTCAGAGTGTGCAGGAATAACTGGCACAAAGGAGGGACACATTAAGCTGTTTGTGTATTTGTCTGAACTTCTGCAGGTATAGTTTAAAGGTGCTCTAAGGGATGTGGCGCGTTTTTTAGGCTACAACTTTTTTCGTCACATACAGCAAACATCTCCTCACTATCCGCTAGCTGCCTGTCCCCTGAACACACTGTAAAATAAATCGGAAAATCGAGCCAACTCTATCTTCAAGGGGACGTGGATGTCTGTATTGAATTTTGTTACAATGCGATAAGTGAAAACTTTATCCTATTGCTAGTTTTTACTCAATACGCAGTAAGAGTAAAAACTCTTGTTCCATGTGCAATAACTGGGCTTAATTTGTACATGTAATGTAGAATTTTTTGTAGAGACTGTGTTGTAAAAGTGTGTTGTATAAATTGTACGTACAGGACACATTTTTGTACTTCATGTCTTTGCACTGTTGTCTTTTTGTTCATTTGTAAGTTGTTTGTACATCACCAGTATCTTATCTTAGAGGGTCAGCCTCTTCACCACGATTAACTTAAGTATTACCTTTAGCCAGAGATCTTCAATAGGGGGTCCGGGACCTCTAGGGGGTCCTCAGCGTCACTGCAGGGGGGCCTCCAAATTATTTTTTCAAAAATTCAAATGTCTTAACATGAGTCCAACATATTATTAGCAAATATACAGTAAATCCCCACTGATGATAGGCTTACTGGCCTACAGGTAAAGTAATCACTAAGACCATCCACGGATACAGTTAATCCTAAGGATTCACTGTGCCACATGTATGTGTAACATTAAAACATGATTTATAAAATCATGCCAACAATGATTAGGCTATTTTAATAGCTTAGTATTATATGCAAAAAAGGTATGTACAAAGGCTTTAGGCTGCCCTACACGTTATTGTAGGCCCAGTGTAATATGCAACTTCATTTTATACAATATATGTAGTAGGGGGTCCCTGCTCCAACTCTCTTTCAGTTAAGGGGCCCTTGGCTTAAAACCCATTGAAGATTTAAGCAGTTGACAGACATCTGTAGAGTAACTCTGACACAAATATGAGCCAGTCAGACACCATAGTCAACTTTGATGGTGTTTACATGAGCCGGCAATGGTGATAGGTCTGACTGAAACCTGTGATTCTCCAGTATAAGAACCACTTTCCCTCCGCAGAGGGAGCTCATGTAACCACGGAAACCATCATCTATAAAGCCGCATAAAAGAAGCAAAGTGAAAATGGATGGGGATTGAGTGCTCCAGTTGACTACCATTGATTTACTGCTTGAGAGGGAGAGAACGACAGTGAGGGTGATGTGGGCAGGGGTTAGATTGAGTGTTTCTATGCTCAGTCCATTTCCACTGACCAATATCTTTCCCCTCAGACTCTCGTACTCACTTTTAGACTTGCACAGTTACAGACAGGTGTGTGCTAGCACACAGGTAAAATGACGTCTATTGCTAAACAACACTAAACTTGTGTGCCCACAATGTCTGTCGTCGCACTGTTGCTGTAATTGCTGTTGTCTAGCATGGAATCTTTTGCCCACAATTTTTGCCATGATTCTCTTCAGTCTGATGAACCACTCATCAGCTGCTTCTCTACAGTGAGAATACCTTCCAATACAGTTCTTTAGGGCCACTGTAAATAGTTTGAAGAAACAAAAATTAGCTATTAGCAGCTCCTATTTGCAGTGTACCTATAGATCTACAGACATACTGTATATCACTCATTACTTTGATTGTTTTTGAAGTTCTGGAGTTATATAAGGAGCTTATGATTTTCTCATGATTTCTAAGCTTATTTGTGAAAATGTATTCACAATGGACAGCCGGAAAATATAAGTCAGACCAAATTTAAAAATATCTCTGTCATGTTTGTGTGAGCAGATTGGACTGAGGTATGACTCTTAAGTAGAAATACGATTGTTATGCTAATTTGGGGCGTTGATAATTTTAATGTGTTTTTAAAAAGCCTCCATGAGCTGTGTGTCACCGCCTTTGCTGTTCCCCTCCCCGGAAAGCCTGCATCACTAGTGGCATTACAGGTTTGTAGTAACATGCACACTGCATGTACCCAGGCAAACAGTGCATCGTTGCCTGCCTGTGTCAAAGTTTCACCATATTCTCATTACACTGTAATACATTCAGCGAGTTGAATAAGTTATGAATCTGCGGAATGTATGATGTGCAAAGAACAAATTCCAATGCAAATCATCATCACGTTTTGGTGAAAAGCCCCATCAACATCAGTTGAATATTCCCCATGATTATGCTAAATCAAATCAGTTGGATATCCTGTCTAGCTTCTTATGCGTTTTCTAGATACACAATATTATCTTCCTTCTTTGTGTCACATTTTAAACTATCTAGTCTTGTATTAGTTGTGTCTGGAACACTACTAACTTTTTTTTTTTTTTGTGTTTTTTTTTTGTTTTCTGTTTGTCTGCCGCTGTAAGGTCACTGTAAATTTCTGTACCTGAACTAGAGGACCCCCTCGAAAACGAGATGGTTTCATCTCAAGGGGTTACTCCTCTTCAATAAATAAATGTCAAATAATAATAATAATAATAACTGAATTTATTATGTGATGGTTTTCGGGATAATTCACCACTTATATTCTGCCGTTCTGGGAGAGTTGCTTTTCTACAGTAGGCTACTCAAAAATGACTTATTGAGGAATTGACTGAAAATCTAGAAACAAAACAAGACTTCATAACCTAACAATCAATAATACCGGATACAAACTAGCGTCTTGTCTGAAACATTCATATTTGCGTGGTTATGCCCTTGTGCTCATACTAAAAGCCTCAAATGACCCTCAATCTTGTTTGCGCAATTGCTTATGCAGTACTAATTATACACATCTGACTAGTAACACGTGATTATGAGAATAATTGACATTCCCCAATAATGCCTTTTATTAACACAGACAGACTGGCTTTTCTTTTGCTGTTTATTAGGTTTGTATTTCTCAATCTGTGTCTTCTGGGGTGAACAGTTTGCAAAGCAGGAATAATAAGAGATGGTACTGTCACAGGAATCCATCTGATTTGGCGCTCACATGCGCACACACACACACACACACACACACACAAGACATCACGCACAAACATGGGCACACATGCCCGAGGACACGGTTGCAGGCTCTCATCATTTTTGCTCTGCCCCCCTGTGTAGCTTGTGTAGCTTTAAGTGTGTCGGAAATCTTGTGTTGGGCCATCAAAGCAGCGCCCTAACCGTTAATGGTTTTACGGCTTGTTAGTTAGTTTTAGCCCGCTCAGGAGGAGGTTGTGTGTGTGTATGCATGTCTGTGTATGTCTGCTGACGGGAGGTGTTGTTCTGGCTGAAGAACAAGGAGGACAGTGCTCAGGAGTGTGCCGGTGGGAATGCACACAAATGCCTAAAAAAAACAAAAAAAAACACACACATCCGGGGACATGGGTTGCACACACACACACACACACATCCGAGCAGGAGACGACTGTATATAGTGCAGTTTCACTCATATACACAAACGCACGAAAGTAGTGAAGCAGCACGCCGATAGTCATCTCTCTTTCTGCCTCTCTCTGGGAGTCCGGTGAGGCCTGGCCTAATTGAGGTGGCCTCAGGAAGCCCATCATTAGCCCTGCTGCTCCGGTCACACATGGCCACCAGATGTGAGTCCAGCCACAATGGAACGCAGAATGCCACTCTTTTTCCCTGTCGTCCTCTCTCTCTCTCTTTCTCTCTCTTTCTCTCTCTCTCTCAGTCTGTCTGTCTCTCTCAGTCTGTCTCTCTGTCAATGTCCAGCCTAATAAACTGGCTTTTGTTTCCAGTGCGGCCATTGTTCGCTAAGCCTACCGTAAGAGAAGTCATCGGGGCCTGAAAGGGATGCTTTGTGCTGACAATAGACAGAAATAGGAGAGGGAGACAGAATCTTGAGAGAGGGAGGGGGAGAGGAAGGGTGTCTAGTGAGGATTTCAATGCGCCCTCTGGAATTTTTATGGCTTGTTTTTGCAGTTTCAGAACTCATTGTTGTGGGGCCATGAAATATATATCTATATAAAAATATATGGCACCTTTCTCACCTGCCTGTACCTGCTGATGATGCTGCCCATGACTGGATGACTGTGTGTGTATATGTACTGTATGAGTATGTCATTGCTGTTCTCGTGAGAGCCAAGTGACCTCCCAAGGATATTTGATTTTGTTTTGTTGATTAGTTTTGTCCTTTTGACTTTATAGGGAATTTAATGAACACTACAAAAGTATGTGTACACCTGAACACAGTATGTGTTACACATTACAATACACCCTTATGTTGAACATCGCATTCCAAAACCATGAGCATCAATATGCTGCTTGACCAGCCTTCACGCTTCGCAGAAGGCTTTCTACAAGAACCTACTGTAGCTGCAGGAGTTTGCTCGCGTTCAGCTGGAGCACATGTGAGGTCAGCCCACTGATCCTGGACAATAACCCCTAATGTCCATCGGCTCCTGCTGTGTCGCGTTCTGGTTGTGTCCTGGCTCTGCCACGGCTCTGTCGCGGTTTCCAACGTTTACTGGAAACGTTTCAGAGAACGAAGCAGAGCATCTGTTCTTCAAAAGCCCCATTTCTGATTTAGTTTTGAATTTCATTGATGACTGGTTTTGCATTTTACAAGCATAATGAAAGATGTGACAACTGATGCTTTGTGACTGTACCCTACTTAGACAGCCTTTTGTCACCTTTTTTACTTTCTCTGTGATGATTCATTTTAAGCACCGCGGCACAGCAGCTTGGGAATGACTGCTGATAACAGGTAGTAGTACTTATGAGCTTTCACTATTCCATTTTCATTAAGTTTGCAAATCAAACCGCAAAAACATTAGTCTTTCAGTAATTAAAAAAACTAATGTTCCTGTATGTTTTTGAATCGGTTTATGTTATGACAAAGTCATTGCATCATCAAATATTCATTTAAAAGAAAGAGAAAATCGCAGGTGTTAGATTAGCAGCACACTCCCTCTGGCAGCTACAACTGAGCCTGAACGCAACGTAGTCGAATCCAGCGCACATTGGTAGGCACGCCTGGAAGTTGGTGTTCCAATTCAAAACGAAGGTGTTCGATGGAATGGAGATCTCAAACAAACTTTGCAGGACAGTCAGGTTCTTCCACAGGTTCTTTCTTATTTATCATGCAGGAACAGGCTTCCACAAAATATTCTCACAAGTTGGAAGAACACTATTGTCTTAAAACACCACTTTATGCTGTGCTAAGATGTTGCATAATTGGAACCAAGAGGCCTTCTCCAAACCATAAAATAAAGCTACAGACCAAAAGTGCACGTGTATGTGGAAATATGTAATGTTTAGCTTTAAACGTGCACATGTGTGCTTGTAAGTTGTGTTTTCAAACTCTAAAACAAAAATCTTATCTTGTCTATCTCTTAGCCACTCAAGGGTTGTGTGTGTGTGTGTGTGTGTGTGTGTGTGTGTGTGTGTGTGTGTGTGTGTGTGTGTGTGTGTGTGTGTGTGTGTGTGTGTGTGTGTGTGTGTGTGTGTGTGTGTTAAACTGGACGCGTGGCAATGCATGATACAATTTGACGGCTGCCCTCATTTCAGACAAATGTAATTATCACGCGTGGCTGAGTTTTTTCTTATTATTGAAAAGTTAAGTCGCTAATCTGTGAAGTTGTTCCTCAGCTGAATTAATTCAATTATCTGGCAGCATGAGTAGATATCAAGGTTTGACGATTATGTGTGCAGTTGTATAATGTGCATATGTGCGTGCATGTGTTTTTCTACTAATGTGTACGAATGCTCAAGTGTTTTTGACATCCTATGCTGTATGGGCACGCGCATGGATTTGTGTATGAACGTATTTGTGCGTATGCCTGCGTGGAAAGAAAAAATGTGCGAGAATAGAAGCCATGTTTTTCAACTCCCACTGGATCAAGGCCTTTTATAATCCACTGAGCCGACATAATTCCACCTCACTTACAATGGATTTGTCTCTGCTTTGTCTCCTCATTATTGTTCTCATTCACATGATAAGCTGCTTCATGATTCCATTAGCATTCTCTCTTAGCCGCCATGCTATATCTCAACTTCAGCACTGTGGAATTACAACTTTTTACTCTGTTCCTCTTGGCTTGACTGACTGAAGGACAGTTGTGAACAATCCAATTGTACTACCAATTGTACCCAACACAAAATACTGCTGTCAGACTTTATAACCACAAGAAATGATCAGCTGTACATGTACATTCAGGTCTGTAACGGCAAAGAAAAAGTGTTAGAGGACTTATTTTCAGAATTTATATATTGAGGATACCTTTTGAAGCTGCACTAATCAATCGTTTTTTATAAATACATCAAATAGTGGAACGTAGAACATAGCAATATTTTTTTTTCTCCTGCTTATAGTTAGGTTTCAGCTGCTGCTTCAGTAGTCAATATTATCTGTGATCACTAGTCTAAAACTTGACCACATGCTTTAGCATCTTGGGCAGATACATGTATTGCGTTTATTTAATCGTACTGCATCTTTAGACACCCTACCCACAAGAAAAAATGTAAACTGTGGAAATATCCAAACATGGTTAATGTTGGGTTGCACATCGGCAGTCTACGGAGACCCTCAAATAAACGTGTGAACATTGTAGGACAAGCAGAACCGTGTATGCGTCTTCTGTCTGTGTCTGTTTTGGCATAAAGTATATCCGACTGTTTACGGGTACTGGTTTGCATTGGTGGACAACTGGAGCACATTGCTGGTCAGCTCTAACTATTGGCATCCAGCAGCAAGACAGGCCTCTCACTTTTTTTTATGCCTCCGGCCATGGCTGTCGCCTTTTCGGCTTGTCAGTATGTCCATCCCATTCTGAAAGGGACTGAAAGGGAATTTCATTACATTCATCTGGCACAAACATCCACTTGGACTCAAGGATGAACTGATTATAATTTTGGTGGTCAGTGAACTCACAAAACACGTTTTTGGCCATAACTCAAGCATTCATATGCTAAATATGACAAAATACCCCTCATTTTTTTATTAAATTCCTACAAAGGGTTTACTACACATAATGTATGAGTCTGGATAGACATGGATGTAAACTGCAACTGGACTGGACCAGTAGACACTAAATCCCTGAATTAATCCATGTTAGGGTTAAAAGTTACACTACATGTGAAAGGTATATATTCTTGGCATGATCTGATATTTACAATAAGATTACAATAATTGCCACTCTGGCCAAAGGTCTGCAGCTGCAGCAAACATCTCTCTCTCTCTCTCTCTCTCTCTCTCTCTCTCTCTCTCTCTCTCTCTCTCTCTCTCTCTGTCAGACATGCTAATGCTATTGATTCTTATTGGAAACAGGACAGAACCTTCTTCAGATAAAAAGACAATGCTTACAGCGGCCCATAGATTTCTTCCTGGTGCTCTGAGAGGTGTGTTGCAGGCTGTATTGGAGTTCACGGGGTTCTCACAATCTGTTGTCTCACAGATTGTATTGACAGTCTCCTCTGGGCTCTGCCTAACGGTCTGTTTTTATCAAAGAGGATGGCAAATTGTAGTGTATGAGCTCAGTGCTTGCGTGCGTGTGTGTGTGTGTGGGTAGATGATTTGAAATTGTGTGTTTGTACCTACGTGGTGCACGCATTTCTCGTACATTAATGTTTTGATTTTCAAGATTAAAGGACATAGGCTACAATATATTAGCTGCATTTGTGTGTGTGTGTTTACGAGAAACATGCAATTTATTTATCCAATGTCAGGATCCCAGACAATGCAACTCCAGTGTCAAGGTTGGCAGAGATGGTTGCCTTGACAACGCTGGCAAACAATCTCTCAGATCTGGGCTCTCTCTCTCTCCTCTCTATGAGGAATGGAGGCTTTTGGAGACTGAAGAGCAGAGATGCGTCTTTTAGTTTTTGTTTTTTGTTCGCCAATAGAGTGGTGGATATTGATTGTGAATCGAACCCATGTCGCTCCGTACCGAGGCCTAATGCACTTACGACCCAAACTAGAAAGAGATGGAAAGCGAGGGAGGGGGAGGAGAAAAACAGCGCGGTGGAGAAAAACACAGCGATTGAGACGAGAAGAAAAAGACATAGCGGAGCGGAGGAGTAAACATGTTTCTTCGGAGCAAATCAATTAGGCCCTCACGCTCTACTGCTACTGTGTGAAGAAAAGAAGAAAAAAAAACACCTACACATGCAATAAATCAGTCAAATACACACATTTGGTATAAGCACATAGGTGGTTGCATGCACACAAAAACACACAACGTGAGCCCTACCTGCTCAGCCTAGGTGTCGGTCATGCAGGAGGTAGAGTAGTTAAGTGAAACGTGTTGAGCCCTCTCAGGTAATTACATCTCCATGCTAATGTCTAATTAGACAGCTCCAAGGGGACTCATCTGCACTGCATTAATTAATGCAGTCAATCCAGAACTTACATGCGCGCGCACGCACGCACACACACACACACACACACACACACACACGTACTGTGTTTTTGCGTGAGAGAAATCAATCAGATCTCTACACTACGCTACTACTACCTGTGTGATTGTTTGTTTTGTGTGTTCAGCGCTCTTACGTGCACAGAGCAATGAGCTCATACACACATTTCAACACCTTGAATAAGGATAATTAGTTTGCCAATGCTGTCTGCCATGGCTATTATTGCATCAATATTTGTGGGTAAATCATGCAAATAGAAGTGGGTTAAGACATCAGACTGAATGGAAAGAAATATGATAACCAATCATTTACCCTTAACTCTCGGAATGCATGCTCAAAAGCCTCTATTTGTGGATTGTGCAGGCCCTACAGAAAAAAATACATTGTTCTTCTACATATTTATTAGAGCTGAAACGATTAGATCAAAGATTTTGATAATTGATTAATCATTTTAAAGTCATTTTTTTTCCCCGAAGAAATACCAAAAGAATTGCTCGGTTCAGCTTCTCAAATGTGAGCATTTTCTGTTTTCATTCATCTTGTATGATCATGAACTCAATGTCTTTGGGTTTAGAATAGTTTTATTTTGGCTGTCATCTTTGGTTCAGGAAACTTTTTATTGCCTTTCTTTTACCAGACGTTAGTTTGACCTCTTTAGGCCTCCAACAATTATTCAAATGAAACAACCTGAGAAGTTTTAAGAGGAAAATTACTCTTTGTAAAAAAAAAAAAAAAAAAAAAAAAAAGGCTTACAACCACTGTTGCCAGATGGGCAGTTTTCCACCCAATTGAGCTATTTTTCTTATGATTTTATTTATTTATTTTATTACATTTATATAGCTTTATCATAGACACTCAAAGCGCATTTGGGGGGAGGGGGACTCTAACACCACTAATGTGTAGCACCCACCTGGGTGATGCACGGCAGCCATACAACACCTTACGACGCCAGAACGCTCACCACACATCAGCTAGTTAGGGAGGGGAACATATTTTTAGTGGTGGGGGAAACCGGAGAAAACCCACGCAGACACGGGGAGAACATGCAAACGCCACACAGAAAGGCCTGGATTTGAATCCAGAACCTTCTTGCTGTGAGGCCACAGCACTAACCACTGGGCCACCGTGCTGCCCTTAATGATGACTGATCAGGAGGGATCCTCTCTGCTTCAAGCACAGCAGGTTTATTAGACTCAATTATTTAGCATCTGACACAAAATATATTTTAACTTTCTGAGCCATCAGGGCACCCCCAGTCTCCAAATTATGCCATATGGTACCATGGCAACTCGTTTAGCACGGAGATTAACTTTGACCCTGATTTCACCCCACATCACCCAAGAAGCTGCTAAGATCGCCTGACGGCGCCCTGCGATGTGTTTTTGTGTGTGTCTGTACAGTATGTGTGTGTGAGGTAATCCACTGACCCCGGGGTGGTACAGTAGTCATGAGAGGTAACTGCACTAATTCACTGTCCTACTGTGAGCGTCTGCTGTAATTAAGGCCAACATGTCAGACGGGTCATGCCTCTGCTTTGCCTTTTGCCACTTGTTCTCTCACTCAAACACACTCGATCAGCTGTAAGCACTTGCTTATTTAGAAAGTGTGTGTGTGTGTGTGTGTGTGTGTGTGTGTGTGTGTGTGCGCCCCCCTGCGTGCGTGCCTGGTCATTTCGAAAAATCTTTATTTTGCCAACTTGGATTTGTAGCGCTCCCTTTGGACTTACACACACACATACATGAAGCACATACTCCAGTATGCGTAAAAAGCAGGTATACTTTAAAAAACATTTGTTATGACACAACTGCTGTTAATAATCCACTATTTGTTTTTTTTAAGAGTTGCACAGCCTTGCTCTTTAGTGTCTAGACTGAACCCATTCATCTTTTAAGGCATGTGTGCATCAAATCTGCAGCTGCAACTCAGATCAGTGTTCCAATATACCAACCCCATCGTATTCCACCGTATATTATTCTTAAAAATATTCATAGGTAATTACTTTGTGTGTATGTTTCTGGGTGGTATGTGTTCATTGTATCATTATATTCTTTACATCTCTGTGTAGTAAAAATGTGTGGAAACTGTGTGTGTGTGTGTGTGTGTGTGTGTCTCTTACAGGCCTCTTTGACGTACTGTTCGGGAATCTCCTCTCCAGCTTCCTCTCCTCTGCAGCAGCATATCTCCATCAGACCACAGCATGCAGAAATCTGCTCGCTAATTACAGCCATATAAATCAGCAGTCGTAATTATGCTAATTAGACTGCTAACTTCCCCTCAGATGCCTACACAAACAAAGGCGACGGTATCGGATGATGCGCCGTGTTAACGAGCTTGTCAACTTATCTGACACGCGCTAATTACTCGGCGGGTCTCCTCTGTGTTTGGGAGGAAGAAGTAGTGTACAGCACCTCCGCCTGTGACCCCCTTCACCCTCCAAATTAATACCTATTCCTTTCAATGGGGTAACACTTTTTAACTGCATCACTAACTTTAAGTAGTTAAATCATTTCAGTAAGAGTTGAGAGATGTGTTGAATGCAGGTGTTTTATACATTGGATTCAAGCCTAACTGTTCATGCACACATAAAACACTTTTTTTTTTAAATCCTTTCATCGCTTAATTGGAGTTGCAAAAGTATTTATATTGAAATGCCATGGCTGATCAGGTTGTAATTAAAAATGTTTGCGCCATAGCATCCCCGCATATAGGACTCAACTCCCAGCCCCATAAATACATCACCGATCAGATGTAATGCCGGAATGATAACCCCCCCATGTTTCATTATGCCATTTAAGCGCCACGTTACGCACCACCTGGGAAAAATGGGATCGGTTTGTAGGACTTGATAGTGCTTCATGGCAGCTGCAATCACCTTTGACCGGTAAACATCATATTTATTGGCCGAAAAGCTGAAAAAGTGAGTTGTAACAACCGTCATGTTGGCGGTATATGCATATACGTCATGTGTAATATATGCAGGGAATATATAAAGAGTGTGTGTGTGTGTGTGTGTGTGTGTGTGTGTGTGTGTGTGTGTGTGTGTGTGTGTGTGTCAGCCTCAGGTGTTCAGCTGTAAAACACAAGCTACCAGCCGCCATTAAACACACGGGCACCCAAACATTCATGCACGGATTCGCACACTCTCAGAAACTCTCCTAAATATCTGTCTGTCTGTCTGTCTGTCTGTCTGTCTGTTGCGTGATCTGTCCAACAATATGTCCGTCTGGTTGTGTGTTTGTGTGTCAGCCTGCTTCGGAGTTAACAGAGCTGCAAGAGAGTGAAAGAGTGAGCCTTGAGGTTATAAACCATACCTCATTGGCTTGTTTGAATGCCACTGACGGGTTGAAAGACGGTCACCCGATCTGATCAGCTGATGAACTGTCAGGTGGACCAATCAGCTAATGGCATGCAGGACATTTATGTGTCTGAGAGACAGAATCAGAGCGTATACTTTTCTCTTAAGCTTTTATTACTAATGGATAGCTGAGGAATCCCAAAAGGAGGCTTGTGATTCATTAGAGAGATGCAATCAGGCAGACTTAGAAGCATTTTGACATACAGAGAGGCAAACCGATCCAGTACGTCTTACTGGATCAAAGCCTGCACATCCCGAGTTCACTAATGTGTTTAGACCACCCTTTCCTCTTGTCACCCACACACAACTTGCGTAGCGAAGGTACATTTATCCCTTGGTCCCTTTTTGTCGATTAGAGTTGCTAAAATTGTTGCTCTGTGCATGACTACCACCTGCTGTCTACCTCCGTCTCCTCCCTCCATCCTCCATCCTCCTCCCCCTCCCTCTCCCTTTCTCTGACTCCCTCGCTCTCAGTTGTGTTTTCTTTTGAACTACTTAATGTGATCTAACGAGACCAGATGAAAACAACTGTGTCGCAGCAACAACTCATCACTGGTGCCCCGGACACTCCCTGTTATTTCCTTCTGATTTCCAAGGCTTCTGTTGGGATATTTGACGATAGGGCCCTTTTCCTAACCTTGTCTTAATTATTTTACCTCTTGTTACATGATGAGCTCCTCTGTCCTCTCCTCTCCCCTTTTCCTCTCCTCTCCTCTCCTCTCCTCTCTGGGTCTGTCTCTCTGTTCAGTATGCTGTGCTGAGAGGGCATCATTACTGGGCCCGCATTTGAGTCATTTTGATTTAAGCAGCCAGACAATGGCCTGTTGATTGAAGCAACCAGAAGGCAGACAATAGGGTTCAATGCTACATAATGTGCCACCATTTTTTCTGAGCTCGCCGTTTTCAGAAAAGGGCCCCGGCTCGCCATTGTGCCTCTCCCGGAGAGAAGAAATGGTGCTTGGGGAGGAGGAATATTTTCCCGTGGTATGTCATTATTTTGCAAATTTCTATTATCTCATCATGTTGTCTTCATTGTAATTGCAGCTAATTAGGAGGCTAGTTAGGAGCCTGGGCTTTGAGGCTGGCTCGGCTGCTGAAAGGAGCCCACCGATTATGGCCCCCGACAAGAGAGGAAGCAGGAGAAAAGGGGAGATTAATGCTGTTACCCAGGAGACACTGGCTTCCATCTGCGGGGAACAATGCAGTTTTGTTTTCGCCGGGATCCTGCTCAGATCAACAGAATGGGCTAGCTCTGCTCTGCTTGGCGACAATGCCCAATTCTGTCTTACCAGGGCTCGGGAACCCCCTCCACCCCCTCCTCTCCTCTCCTCACCTACCATGCCTCCCCCACCCTCCACCCCCACCACTCCAGTCACTTTACCTTCCCTCCCTCCTCCTCCGTCCCTCCCCTCCGTCATTCTCGCCACCTTTTCCTGCGTTCAGCGGGCCCTGACTAAAAAGCTTAGCGCCCTCAGCGAGCCAGCCAGCGCCGGTGACTGAGCGCTCTCACACACCCCCAGGATCAGATGAAAGCGGCGCGATGTGTGGATAGAGTTCCCAGGTTGCAGGAGGTCGTGGCCTTGTCACACACAGAGCGGCGAGGTTTTACTCCCCAATCCCTGCCGAGCTCCAAAGCACTTAATGAAATAATATACTCTGTCGCTCTTGCTCTTTCTTCTTCCCCTCGTTCCCCTCACTCACTCACCACACCAAAACACCCTCCCCACCACCTCCCACACCGGGCTGAGGCAGGCCCCTTGTCTCAGCGCAGGGGCCCCCGGGGCCCCCAGACACCTTCTTTGGAAAGAGAAGGAGGGAATACAAAGAGACAGGGAGCCTGGTTTGGTACAGTACAAACACACAGAGCACAAGCAGGCTAGGAGAAATGAAAGGCCTTTGTCTGCCTTTGTCAGGGGGGGAAAGGACACTGGGAAAAAGAGGGAGAGCGAGCACTTATGGATGGAAAGAGACAAATAGAAAGAGACAGAGAGAGGGAGGAGATAGCAGGCTGGATCACATGACTCAGAGCATTGTGATCCTGAGTGAGAGCAGGTTTGGAGCAGAGCATCTCTCCATCTGGTCAGAAAAGGGAAAGATAGATAGATAGATAGATAGATAGATAGATAGATAGATAGAAAAACAGACAGAGAGAAAAACAGACACAGAGAGAGAGAGAGAGAGCGCGACACAGCGAGGGAGCAAACACAGAGTGAGAATGAGAGAAAGTATTGAGTAAGTGCCAGCGACATCTGCTCCCGTGGGCACAACAATAAAACTCCCTCCAGATCAGCCTCACACCATATATGCTCGCACAATGCATCGGTCTCAAAGGCACAAATAAATATGTGTGTGTTCATGAAGTCTGCCCACTAATCTGTTAAACAGTCACCTACACACAGTCTAAATTAGCTCAACGCATAGACACCGTCTTCTCGTCTTGGATCGTTATCTTGAGAGTGAATCATTTTTTGGGCTCTTTTTCTTGTATATATTGACTCTCATTTTCTCTGTTTTAGGGATGAAATGATGCTTAGTCTAGCTTTTAGTACTCTCTGCAAAACTCCTGACTGTTTCCTCTTTGCTGCATTGACAAATGAGTTGCAGTACATCATGATTCTTCAAAGGAGAATAGGATTCTTCTATGTGACTCACACATTTATTGTATACCCGCTTCTACTTAGGACTCCAGATGCTTAGTTAATACTTCCATGTGCTCTCACTTTATGGATGTTGCTCTCATTTTTCACATATTCTGTTTTCATGCAATCTGCACAGTTTTTTTTTTAAATAGCCCGTAAGTCTAAACAGAGGAAAGTGTTGCGTGGTATTGTAAGAAACAGCCTACTTAAACATCTTGTTGCAAGTAATTGCTGCTGAAGTTGTCTTGGTGGTTTGACCCTTGTTAAATCTATAGCATAATAGATTGTAAATACCAGTTGTTTCTTTGTAAAGAAAAGGAAAACCTTATGATATAGTGCCAAAATAGATGAATAGACATATAGGATCTGGATATCTCTACATAGCAGCAACACATCCTGTGATTATCAGCCAAACAAACACTGTTGGTACAATTAAATATTGAAATCCCTGTATAAATCCTAGCCATTTATTCTTTCAGATATCTTGCCTTTTGTACACAACAAATGCTTTGTATGTATTTTCTCTGTCTTTTTGGCCAAGGACCTGTTTTTGATTGGCTGAGAGATAATTGAAGTAAAAAAAAATAAATAAATAAATAAAAGGAATTTTTTTTCTTTTTCAAATTGGGCTTTTGAAAAGTTGGAACTGAACAGTTGGAAAGTTATATGTACCTGCATCTGAAAAGAGAAGCGACAAAACTTTAATCAAACAGCTTGAAAATCCTAACAGATTCTGAAAGCGCGCAGACAAGGTAATCTGTGTAGTTTAGGGAGCGCGGCGTGCCCCGCTCGGCATTTATCTTTGTGGGGAAACATTTCTCCCTGTTGCGTTTAATGTGTAGTCAAAGTGGAGAGGGCGAAACGCGACTTTCTAATTTTGCATGTCATCTCTCTCCAAATCACTGCAAAGATGAGGCTCTTGCCAAAGATTTCCTCCCTTTTTTTCTCCTCGCCTTTTTCCTTTTCTCTCCCCTCTTTCTTTACCGCGCTTTTCTTGTTTCCCAAGTTGCAGTTGTCACCGTCGCTTGGCGCCAGGAAATCGCGGGCATCTAAACAGCAGCACACAATGTCGTAAAAAGGCTCTAGAGTTTTACTTTCAGATGTCACTCCAATAGCACACATCTGCTACGTGCCGTGCATCTGCTAGGCTTTCCCGTCTCAGAGAGCCGGGAGCGCTGATTGAACTGAAGACAGAAAGCATCCTCATTATCGCGAGCAGTGAGCGAGCTGGGCTCCCCAACAACCCTTTTAATGCATTCACTCACTTAACTGTTGTGGACGCACACATGTACACGCACATGCAGTTACGCACATGTGCACAAACGTGCCGACAAATTCAAACGGCCTACACATAAACACACACACACACACACACACACACACACACACACACACACATGCTGCTTCAGTGCGAAATCACCCCTGGGTCATGGACAATAGTATTACACAGCCATTGTGTCAGTGCTTACTCTGAGCCTGTCTGTTTAGAAGCACTGGGTCAGAACGCTTTCTGTGCTGCAGAGCTTAACCATTTGAGATGCATGCCATTATATGATACACATTGATTCCTACAACCAATCACACATCACACTTACTGTAAACTAGCAATTTCTCTGTAAAAATCCCTGTAAACACTCGACTACAAAAGAGCAACAAAACAAGGCACTTGAAGTTGTAGGATAATGTTTTTAATGTAATTTGAAACGTGTGTCCATTTGTAGCCAGGATGTTTAGCTAACCTTGTCAAGAATTGCTGACTCAAATCTTTAAATGTAGCGCCATATAAAAACGGGACACACCAATGATGTCTGATTATTCCAATGACACGTCCCAAGGCATTGTATGAGGAGTCAGGAAATAATCCTAGAGTGTGAGGTTATTCAACAAAACTAAACGAAGCAAAAACGTTGACCAGGTTCATCTTTGGCAATACGCTGCTGTGGCAGCATTGCACGTTGATGGCTGTGATTATGAGGGCCGGCTGATGCTGGAACATGAACTAGTTTGTATGATATACGTGTTTAAAGGCCACTCTCGAAAAGGGAGAAGCAATATCGTTTAAATACGGGGATAACGGCACACATTTTCAAACAGTCTCTCCTCGAGTACATTAGTACAAAGATGTGGGGGGAGGGGGCTTCCATGGCTACTCGACCGTCTTACAAGCACTTCTGACAGTGTTAACTGGCAGCTTAAGCAAGATCAAACTGTTCAGTAGGGAGTCCAGTTTTGCCTAGGTATTCACTATTTGCTCTGAAGTTTCAGCACTTCCTTTTAAATAGAGAGCAGGGTGATCAATGGGGGGATAAATCATTTCCTCAGAGGTTGATTGACATTTCTTTTTATTTATAAGGATCTTGCCTGCCGAAGCTTAAAGCCCCTGACGCGCCAACCCGATAATCGGCCGTTGAACAGTCTGGCGAGGTCGGTGACTCGAGTCTGTTCGGTGTGTTCCGTGCCGTCGTCCGTCATAGCGGCTGTCAGCCTTCATTTTGGCCGGCCTGACATGCTGGGTTGTAGGGCGGGCAGTCAGACTCACTCCACCAATCTGATTGGAGTGGAGTGCTAACCCGGAAATAACGAGACTCTCAAAATCTGACGGAAATCTTTTAAACTGACCTTTGTCGATCTGAAATGAAGACAGATTCAGCAACTGCATGGCCTATTTCTCACTTAAAATGTTTTCAGAAACACGTTTCAGTGAACTTCGAACATTTCGAACGAGCCGCCATTACTATCGGCTGGAGTAGCCAGACCCGCGTGACGCGTTCGTCATTTCCGGTTTTCATTTTTTGTATTACTTCTCGCGCACGAGCAGTACGTACGCTTAAGACGGCGTCGCTTCGGTGTGTTCCGAGGCACTTTTTGGACCTCGGGGAGCAGACTGACCAGTCCGACTGCCTTTTCTGCCGACAGTCAGCCGTCGGGTTGGCGTGTCAGGGGCTTAACAGATGTATGCACAGTTGCTGGTTGCTTCCAGGTGTTTCAGTGTTGGGATGTCTAAATAACCTTAAGTCAAAAATAGCAACAGTGTCACATGAAACACACTCGCTGAGTTTTTTTTCTTTTTAGTTTTAGTACGTACTGCAACTTCCCTTAAAAAGTATGTACTGTTGCATGCAGTATGCATACAATCGGGACATACTACTTCTCCGTAGCATTGCACCTTGAGCTTTGACCCTATGCCTCATACAGTATATGCTGCGCAAAAGGACTGTGGGTCAGAATAGCCAGAAAAGCATTCTGCAAAATCCAACTGGATGCAGTAGGACATCCTGGTATCTTTGGCATACTGCATTTGACATGCTATGTATTGGGACATACTAAATCTTATTCTGGAATACTAAATAGCATGGTAGTATGGGTATTATAACACAGGCAGGGACTTACTTTTGAGGTGACGTCAGCTTCTGGATACAAGCTGAGCAATCGGTGACTGTCGAGCAAAAATGTGCAGTGGTAGTGAGGGTGGGCCAGTCTCCGCCGTCATTCATCACGAATCCGTCTGCCCGCTCTCATCCTGCCTGGTCCATCGCAGAGCACTGCTCCACAGCTGACCGGAGCCTTGGCTTCTCACCCTCACCTACTGACGCGGTGGTGATTAGTGGTTACCGTGGCAACCGGCGCTAGTGTCGAACTTTAATGGCCACATTTCCAGGCCGGTTGCCAGTATCAAACAAAAGCCCTTCCATGTCCTCTGCTAATCGCTGCCCCTTTTCTGAGTCCGCGTCACTATTCAACAGATACACCATCCCTTCACTTAACCACGATTTACTCATCTGGTAGCTGGTTTCATGCCTTTTAATAATAAGGAGTTCTGTAACAAGTATGCTGCTGGTCAAATTTAGATTAATTGTTCATTTGTTCATGTAACTTTGATCCCCCTCACTACTTTAGTGAACTCTTGATCTTGATGTTGAATTGTCTCAACATTAGAAACACAGCATAGGCCCCTTTCTGTATGCAGAAGTCATCCACTACTTCCACTTCTTCCTCCCCACGAAAAAAAATAAATCACTGTCACATGCTTTCACAGACAGAGGCCGATTAGGAAGGATTTCTAAAACCAAAGTTAGGGATGGCAGACGTGAGCAGGGAAGTGTGCCAATACAGCCAGCTGAGTTTGAGTGTGTGTAAGCTGTATTAGCTGGCTGGGGTCAGCAGGGGTGAGGCTGTTCACCAGGTTAATAGCTACAGAATGAACTGAGGACGCAGTAATAGAGTGATAACAGGACTGGGGTTGGGTAGAAGAGGGGGGGGGAGGAAAAGACAAGCTGAGAAGAGGGTGGGAGTAGGAAAAGTGGGAAACAAAAGAGAGAAAGAAGAAGGAAAGGAGATGAGTTACATATTCGTTTAAGGTGAAGTAGGGACTGTGGGTGGAGGGATAGACATAGGGAAGACAGGTTTTGTACATTTTTTTTATTTAACCTTCATTTATACAGGTTAATCTCATTGAGACACAGGGTCCCATTCTCGAGAGGGACCTGTTAGGGACAATGGACAACATCAGTTACAGACAGACAAAACCGATTACAATAGTATACACAATATTTACTATCTACAATATTTAAACGAAAGTCAGGGCATGGCAGCTGGGTTGGATTAGAAAGAGAGGGAGAGAGATGGTGGAGGGACTATGGGAAGAGATGAGAGTAGAGAGAAAAGGAAATAAATCAATAGGTAATGACAGAGGTGAGGACACAGTACAACTGACAGTGATTGACATGAAATGTTAGTTCAGCATGTGTAATGCGTGTTTTGGTGTAAAGCACTTAATGTGAATGTTTTTGAGGATGTAACTTCAATGTAAATCCACCTTGTCCTCCTACCATGAGGGTAAAATAGCTGAGGACATTTGGTGAGGCCGATGGGGCGTGTAGTGCTGGAGAAGAGTTGTGCGACATGTCTTAAGTTTGATCGAAATGCTTTGCAGATTGGCATGAATTATGCACTTTTACATTAGAAAGCATGGACCTTTCTCATGCTGCAGTGATGAAAGCAGGAACCCAGGTGTAAAATGATTGATGATATACTATAATGTAAAGATATAAGCAACACAATATCATAATACCTCTCATTTGGGTGTATTTTTGCATTGATGTTGGTTTCCAAGCAGCCAATACTTCCCACAAAAGCACTTGAAAAGCATTAATGTTGTGCAGAGACACATTGAAAGGTTCTGCATTCACATGTTGGAAGGTCCAGACCATTTAGTTTTAGTGAGAACTTTCAATATTTGCAGCAACAAAGGTAGCTGCTTGCATTGCTGCTCACATACTGTTTGTCCTCACTTTAAAAAAAAAAGAAAAGTAGGTGCATTTGAATGTTTGGATTTCTATGCCTCATTACAGTGTGAGATTGATGTCAAAATAACTTATGCATACAAGACAAACAGTGCAACGAGCAAATTAGGCTTCACCTTATTGCCTTAAAGAGCATTCCACATCAAGAAGAGCGATTTTTTTAATGATAAATTCAAATGTTTTTATGTAAATATTGTTCTATTTACATTACAAGTGAGGGGAGCGAGTCCCCCGGTAGACACTTCATGAAGTAAGGTAAAGACAGATGAGAATCAGAACCTCTGGACGGGTTAAATGATTAGATTCCTGCGCAAACACAACGGCGTGTGTATGTGTCCTTGTCCGTGGTCTAATGACTGCGCTGTCTGCAGAGAGTGGAACACAGGAGGGAATTAGTCGTCATTGCATATCAAAGGCTTAGCCATTAGAGACATTGGGTAGGGTCTTCCTAATGAGAGAGGGGAACCGGTGTTTTTCTGCTGGCGTGTGTGGGAGTGTGCAGTGTTTGGTTGGGTCACAGTATATGCATACACACACCTTCAAACGCAGCCTGCTTTATACATATTGCACCCTGTCACACGTATTTAGGGATTAAGGTACTGATCAGCAATGCACATTAACATTAGACATAATTCATAGAAACACACATTTATATACATATAGACAAAGTCAGAGGCACACACACACTGTGTTGCCAGGGCCCTCTGGCAGGCCTCGCCGTGCCTCTCAGTGTGGCATGGCGTGGGCAGAGGTGCCAGCGAGATGCCAGGGCTTTGTGTGCCACGCTAGATCAACGCCAGCCATTGCAAGTACACAGCACACAACGCACCCGGAGGTACAGGACTCACCCACCTATACCTTCTATCCATACATACATCCATCTCCTATGTGTGTTCTCTTATCCTCTTTATTTATTTATGTATGTGTGTGTGTGTGCGTGTGTGCGTGTGTGTTCATGTAGGCTGATTGGCGATGCCCTCTGTGCCATCTGCAGCAACCCCCCCCCACCCACCTCCCACCCTTTTCACTCATCACCATGGTGGGCTTAACCATCTGTGTGCCAGTGTGTTCCCACAGTGAGAAAAGGAGGTCTTGTGGGGGTTGAGTGGTGGTGACGGGGGTTGCCACAACAAACACACACACATACATTTTTTTTTTTTAAAACTATGAAGAATAAAAATGAAGAATTGACATGCTAGTGCCCGACACCATAAGTTGGCCCTGTGTGCAGAATACTGCAAAGAAAGCGCAGGCAATGTCATCTAATGTATGACTTGTAAGATGATTCTCCTTTAATTCAAACAAATGTAGGAGCATATTGTGCAGTGTGTGCTGGCATATATTTTATCATAGATCATCAGGCTTGAAGCCGCAGTCCAGAGGGAGTCAAAGAGAGCAGCAGCTGGATAAGTGTCAACAGCTCCACAAGCGCCCACGTTATAAGAAGCCAGTAGTAAGAGTTAAGGGTCAAAGCGACAGTGGGCAAAAGATGGATCATGGGTAGAAGTGCTCGGATGTAAGGAATAGAATCTAAGGCACGTATTTCTTAACGCTCTTATGTTTAACCAGTACATAGGCACATAAAGGATTGAAGTGTGTCAACATAATGCATGATTATGTTGTTAATGCATGTATTTTTGCACACCTAACTGGTTTGGTACTGTTCATTTGAACTCTGGGGCTGTTGTGAAATTAATCGAACTCTAATACACAACGGACTAAACAACCGGATTGACACTAGGGTTTTGGTTGGCTTTCAAGCAGTCTTTTGTGCAGTCTGTCTGTAGTATGAAAGCAAAACAGACCATCCGATTTTATGATAGTCGATATGTGATTTCATCATGAATTAAAAAAACAAAAACTTAACTACTATTAAATCCATCTTCTGGCTGTGAACTGTTAAGGAAGCAATCTGATGAGTGAGCTGTAATTTGTGGGTTAAGTTTAATCGATCAGAAAAAGAAACGGGTTTAACTGGAATGTATCATGCTCCTTTTTTTTTATCCCATTTCTGTCTGATTATTCATGAAGTATGGGCGATTTGCAGATTTGACTAATAATACTCATTATCAGTTATTTCCTGGTCTGCTCCTTGTGACAACAAAGAACATAAAATACACATAAGGCGCAATAATGTGTAAAATGATTTTTATCCCATGAGTCTGTGTAGCAATGATGGTGATGCGAGATGAACGTCACCAAAACGGTCCAATCAGTGAGTTACCTGTCAGTCCACAAGACTGAGGGACCTATCTTGCACCCGGCGCAGCGCGAAGCCCAACGCAAGTGTCTTTGCTAGTTTAAGACCGACGCAGTTGTCAATTTCCTGTCCAGTCCCCACGTCGTTTAAGTAGCAGATGCACCTGCGCCCATCTTTGCGCCCATGGGCGTGCTGGTCTTACAGGGAGGTGTGTTCAGGGGCATTCTTGGCGTATTGCTATCTTTAGGCAGCGGAAAGTGATCGCGCCATTGACCAACAAAAACCCTGTTCTAAAGTCAATAATGCAGCATTTCATTCTTATTTTAACAGCGCATTAGTAAAATGTGCCTAGGCTCGTGCACAGCGCACGCACACTATGCTTGTTACACACACTGGGACGCGCAGCAGCACACAAACATACAAAAGATGAAAAATAAAAATATTACAATGTGAAATTGTATTATATGATCTGCTCGTGCGGATTAATTTCACAGACGAGCAGATCAGTTTCTTCTCCTGGAAATCTCTCCTTCCTGCTCAGCAAATCCGCCATCATAAGAGCAATGCGCCAAGGTACAAACGCTCCTGGCTTTTAAAGGGAATGGGAGATGACACTCTGATTGGTTGATTGCATGTTACGCCCAAAACACACCTATGAATTAATGAAGACACCAAGTACAACCCTTTTGAACCATGCGCCTGGCGCACGGACCCTTTTTTCCACCGTCAAACTAGCAAAAGTGGATTTGTACACGCAAAATGTAAACATTTTTTAAATACAGTGTAATGCTTGGATGAGGTGGAAAAGTTGGTGCGTCAAAAAAAGCCAAATGCGCCAAAAACGCAATGGAAACGGGCAAAATCATGACATACATGAAGCGTGTGAAACGTCCACTCAAGGTGTGAAAGTGACCCTCGTCACATACCAAGGTGTGGAAAGACTCCTCTGTTCTGCATAGCCTCAAGTGTTAAATACAACTAATTATTAAATCAGTGTACACAGAAAGAATACAGTGAATAATATACAATGAAAGGACATAAAAAAGCGGTTACTTAATGTGCCACATGCCTGTGGGGATGTTTCATGGTCGTAGGTCAAGCTAAGAGCACACAAACACAGGCTTCTGTGCTGGCTACACATTGAACCAATATAGAAATCTAATGTAAATAGCTTCTATAAAAAGGTGGGGAGTTGTGGTCTGGTAATGACGGTGTGTGGGTGTGGGCTCCATGCTGCTTAACAGAGGCTGCTGGGTTGTAAGATGTTTAGGAAGCTGGCCACATCTGGAGTGGCCACAGGCCAACTGGCTACTAGCCTTAAAACCTCAAGCAAAGCTGTTCTTTTTCTCCTGTTCTCTTTTCTTTTCTCTCAGAATCCTTAACTAGTTTTACTCCTATTTCATACCCTTCATTCATTTTGTCACTACTTTGGCATTTTTTTTTTATGTCCTGAAATCTCGCTCGCTCCACCATCACACAAACATGCACGGCTGCACACGTACAAAAATACGCTTCCATGCACTACCTGCCCTTCTGTAAACTGCACACGCGCACACACACACACACACACACACACACACACACAAACAAACACTTCTGTCTCTATTGTTCTTTATCACACATGGCTTTGAAGATGAAAAATAGAAAATAAAAACTCTTAAGTGTCAAACCTCACACCCAGTCTGCTGTGCGATAAGATTAGATTTATTTCTCCAGCTGTGACATAGAAAATGGAAGTGGATTATTTAGTAAAAAAAAAAAAAAAAAAAAAAAACAGAATTAAATTAAAACTTGTAGGCGTTATTGTTAAGCAAGGAACAGAGGGGGCTTAAATATATAGGCTCAGCATAGGCCTCAGGCAGCAGATAGCACAATCTCCTCTCCTCTTGTTCTCACCAATGGACTTAAAAAACACATATAAACAGCCTTCCAGGACCACAAAGCCTGTGTAGAAAATCAGAAAATCATTTCCTCTTCCCTCTAGACTCTGACTCTCTCTCTCTCTTTCTTTCTCTCTCTCTCTCTCTCTCTCTCTCTCTCTCTCTCTCTCTCTCTCTCTCTCTCTCTGTTATCCCCCTTCTCCCTCAGAGCAAGTCCACAGGGGGCTGCCTGGGCGCATCAATCCAGGGTTGAGCTTGTGCCTTGACGTGGAGAAACACAAAGTGCAGAGATTTGGTGCATAAACATGTGTGCTCTTAAGAAGAAAAACCGGGCTGCAGCGAGAGCGGAGAAGGGGAATGGTGCCAAATCCCCCCCATTCAGCCTCAGACCAAAACAAGGCAGCATCCTGACAGCTTTGAGGTGGAGCGGGACCGGAGGGGGGCTAGGGGATGGAAAGAAGGGGAAGAATGAGAAAAGAGGGAGAGAGATAGCAACTGTGATGGAGGAGGGAGATGAAGAGGTAGAGAGAGAGAGAACATCAGCTGCTGGGGATAAGAACAAAGCTCAGGGAGTCTCAAAGTGATAATCCGCTGTGTTTTCATATTTAACATTTTTTGCTATCCCCTATCTCTGTGATATAATGAGACTGGGAATCAACTTTTAGTTACTTCTGTCAGGGGAAAGAACTTGTGGTGCCCAGGAAATGATGCATCTATTGTCCTGGACGGCACAAAAAACCTTTTTTAAAGTTTCCTTCTTCCCCCGACAAACCTCCACTCATTACGTGCACAAAATAACTTAATTACCATAAATATCTACATTAATGTAATAGTTAAATTGAAGGTTTGGCATGGTTTTCAGTGCGAGTAGCTGTTCTGATGTTAACACAGCTTGGCTCCAGAGTTGAGGATCACAGTTCATTGTTGACATTTGAAACAGACGAGAATTGACGGATGGTTGAGTTAGTTTCAGGATAAAGATTGATGGGGAATTGATGGGGCAATAACCAAAAGTGGTCAGGTGGTCGTAAATAAGCCACAAACGTTTAGCCACATTATCTAAAGCACTTTATTTGGAGGGGAAAGTGAAACGAGAGTACCTGAAATGGCAGTTATGTTCCCTCATTTCACCGGAAAACCATAAATGTGAGCCAGAAAGTTTAACCAGAAAGTTGGTCTGTAAACTTTGACGGATGTATAAATAAGGACAGGTTTTATAATGATTCTTGTCCTGTAAGACTTCTTTTTAGATGATTTGTTGTGTTTGTCGTGAATGCTGTATTGTAACGAAGCTAAAGACAAGCAAGGGAGTTCATGCAGGGAGACAACTATCATTCTAGTTTGTCATCGCTTTGGAGCTCAACCTCTCTAGCCTGGGAAAACCCTGACGAACTTCCAGGCAAATTTGAGATTTGCTCTGCAAGTCAGTCTGGCCAAGAGCCCATTCAAGCCCATTTCCAATTTTTCCAAATCGAGGCACCAATCACAACCGTTGAGGCGGGCTTCACACGATGACGATAGCCGGCGAGCAGCTTCTTGTTTACATTCAACGTGACGGCTACCGACGCGGAGCGTCTGATTGGTTGAAGGAGTATCCGATGCGCCCAGAGGCATTTGAGCGGCGTCCGTTGGTGACGCCCCTTTGGAAATGGGCTGCGAATAAACCTTGCCCAGACCCACTCTCAGTTACAACTGAGAAGGGTCTGGTATCGGCCAGGCTACAACCTCTCAGTTATTAGCCAATGATTTCACTGGGATTTGTTCACAGGCTTTCTGGTCATCCATTGGTCATCTTAACTGAAGGTTTTTTTTTGTTTTTTTATTTAAAGCATGTATTCTGTTTCTTCTCTCTGCTCTCATTCCAGTCTATGCTATGGCTTCACCCCTCCACCCCGCTACCACCACCCTGTCCAAGGCTCTCTAGGGGAATCTCCAATTGGCTGCTATTTTTAGGACACTCTCCCTATAAATCCAATCAATGTGGTCAACACCAAGGCCTTTTATCAATTGAAGTTTTTCCATTGTCACTCGCTTGTGTTGTCCTTCCTGAGCAAGACGCTGAACCTCGCATTGCTTCCAATGAGCATTAAGTATTGCTTAATGGCTGTTTTTAATGGAAATATAATCTTGCACCGTCATGTATCTAACGGTCTCGCACAAGTGGCTGCTCGGTGGATGAAGTCCATGTCCGTCTCTTTCTGCCATTCATCCTCACTGCTTTGAGCCAGCAGATTTTCCTTCCCAGATATTTTAATTATTCTCATTCCTTTCTCACTGCAGATTGATTTTAGTCAGTCAAAGGCTTTAGTTAGCTGTTAATTGAAGAGAGAGAAAAAGTTCAAGGAAAAGTCTCAGTCAGGTTTTTTTTTATTTTTTTTTATTTGCAGTGTATTTGTGTGTTTGTGCTCTCGTGTATGAACACTTTTTGTTGTTGTCCGTGTTTGCATGTGTGTGTTTCCTAGAGGTCTGGACTGGACCGGTCATTTTTTTCTTTTGTTAATCATTCACTTTTTTTTTTTTTTTTTTTTTTATTTCTCTTCCCAGGCTAGTGTTTCATTAACCCTGCTGTGACACAGACTCCCTTTCATTCACTCGCATTGTCTGCTCCAGCCGCTCGCTCACTCACAGCACCAAAGATTACTAATAAATAAGTGACACCAGAAACAGTCTGTTTTTCCCCTCAGCCGTAATTAACTGACTTGATGTTTTCAAGAGAGAGGAGGGGGGGGAATCCAGCTAATTAGGAGTGAGTTAAGATTCGCACAAAGAGTACAGTTCGTTAATTAATTTTCCACGCAGCCATTGTCGGGGAAGAAAACAGCTTTGTTTACAGTGTTTGCCACGGCGGTTAGAGCAGCGCACTCGCTGCAGTCCGTATCCAGTAACCTTGCAAGTTAGACAAATAAAGGGATGGGCTAAAATGCCGTCCATCAGCCGAGACAGAAAAAAACCCTGCTATCTGAAATCACTGATTGTTAAGTTAGGGTTAGTGTCTGTAGTTATACCATAGACGTAGTTCTCTTCATACCTGGATATCCTAAAAAGAGTGAATCTGGTGTGCCATTACTGACACAACCCTACTGGTGGTAAAAGTGGCAGAGAGCAGTTTGTCTTTTGGTCTCTACCTGTCTACCTGCCCACTTTTCTGTGTATGAATTGATGGGTTTTGGAGGTGGAACAGACATCAGACACCGTAGACTCTAAAAATAATGGACGAAGGTTTTGGGCCTGAAAAGTGAAGCCAATGCGGAAGTGCCTAAAACCTGAATTCTGTCTAATTTCCGGCAGGGGGCGACGTCACTGGTTGCAAAAAGAAGTTTCTATAGAAGTCTATGGGAAAATTATTATTATTTATTTATTTATTTGAATTTACCTTTATTTAACCAGGAAAAGACTCATTGAGATTACAAATCTCTTTTTCAGGAGTGTCCTGACCCTACTTCTGCCTTGATTTTTAACTTCAATAAACATTTACATAATGAGTTTATGGCCCTCAATTGCTACTTTCAAGGATTTTTGTCATAGTCGAGGGCTAGCACTCCACCAATCAGATTGGTCATTGAGTCCGACTGCCCACTAGCTGATTCAACAAGTCAAATCGGCCCAAATTAAGGCCGACGGCTCCTCCAACTGACGAAGGCACGGAACACACCGAACAGACTCGAGTCACCGACCTCGCCAGACTGTCTGACGGCTGATAATCAGGTTGGTGTGTCAGCGCCTTTAATGAACGTGCACATGTCTACATCCACATCACCGCATGTCTGTTCAAGTACCACAGGATAGAAGGTGTGTGTGAGTGTGTATGGATGAGAGCGGCCCGAGCCCCCCGCCTGTATTAAGAAGGGCCCTGGCAGCAAGAGATAGTGGCTCTATCTTAATGGCTTCTGCCGCCTGCCACTCAGCCTTCAGACGGGGTCCTTTGCCTGCACGTGTCTGCCCACGATAAAGCCACTTCACAGGGGCTAGTGCCTCTCCACGCTGGCCTCTCTTCTCTCCTCCTCTCCCAGGAAAGAAGAGAGAGAAAAGAAAAAAATAGCCAGAGGTATTGATATATGAACCCACCCTGAGACTGAGAAGAGCTGCGAGCGAGAGACTGAAGGGGGAAAGAAAAAAAAGTAGCATTCACACCGCAGGCCTTCATGCTCAATTCTAAATTGTTGATCATATCTGTTATTTTTGAAAGACCTACAATGTAGCCTAGAATATGATATCTGATACAATGTCAAAAACCATAAGTTTATAGGCTAACAGTAAGACATCACAGCTATATTTAGATCTACGTTTTCCCTGCACGTTTTGAATGCATTTTGGTTTTAGGTGCGTTTGTTGACTTTTTGATTGAAATAAGGCGTCTCTTCACTTGACACTAGTCAAGTTTTCCTTCTGGCTTTCTTTCCGTTGTTATCTCTCGGTGTCATTAATGTATTAATGCTGGCATAACTTCAGCTGCTGTGGGTGCCAAAGTTATAACTGTGACTGATGTAAGCTTTACTCAGTCCACTGTTTTTCCACTGGTAGCTTATCCTGAGGGAGCACCACTGCCGGGTCCCTATCACCAGACACAATGTTGATATTGAGGGATTCTGCAAAGGGTTAATGTTCAGTTAATCAATTTTATCTTTGATTTAGTTTTCATGATATTATCTCTCCAACTAGATTTATATCCCCCTTAACAGAACTGTTGGCTGGACACCCCCCCCAAAAAAAACAGGTTAATGTTAGATTACTGTATATACAGTACAACGGTATATTTTGTTGTTTAATTAAGAGGACTTGTTGGCTGCTTCCATGGTAAAAAAATAAATAAACTGCCAACCTCAACCTTTGAGCCACTGTTGACAAAAAAGTCCTTGAGGTGCTCAAAATTATGGGAAGTTTGAACATCTACATTTCTGCTTTTACATCTGCTGATGAGGGCCATTGTCAATATCCGTATATGACAACTACCATATGGTAGTTGTCAGTGGAGACATTGTTGTTACATGTATCAAAAAAGCCAACTTACATTGTTAATCTGTGACACAAACTCTGGCACACACCCATACATCGCTCCAACCTTCACGGCCTTACTTTCCGCCTTGTTGCATACAGTTTTTGGCTCACGTCTTCCTGCGCTGGCACTGAACATCGGCATTGGGCGTCAATTGTGTGCTGCGGCTTCATACTACACGAAGTAAGATCTTTTGGATAGCTGGCTGAACAATCAATCATCAATATCAACATCATTCATAACGCAATTGCTAACCGTTTTCATCTCGTGGTAAATGGCTACGATCGAAATTCTAAAAAAACATTGCCAGATTTTGGGCTGCTCTGTCCTAGAATTTTGATTCACGGCACAGCAATATTCAACAAGCCCTAGCGTGCTCATTTCTCTGTGATTTAAATGCAAACTGTGTCATTTTCTAGATGTGTGTCTTCTACAGAAAACCCTCTCAGGTCCATAGCTACTGATATGCCACACTGTGTTGAACGTGTGTCTCCGCATTTGCATAATATGTTGTGGAAAAAGTGTGTGTGATGTGTGTGACTTTGTGTGTGTGTGTGTGTGTGTCTTCAGGCTTTGGGATTGTTTACTGCCGGTCTCTCCCTGCCCCTGCACATGGTCGGCCCCTAATGCACTACAGCTGTTAGGGTCCCGACACAGTGGCCTCCCATCAACGGTTTCATTGTAATGGACTCTGTGTATGTGTGTATGTGTGTGTACATGCTTGCTTGTCCGTGTGTTTTTTTTTTTCTTGTTTTTGTGAATGAGCGTTTTATTGAACATGAGTGTGTGTGTGTGTGTTCTTGCAGCACTGTGAATTTTTGCTGTTCCTTCTGGGTATTTTTTGTTCCTGTCTCTATGTGATAGTCCGTTTCATCGTTTGTGTGTGTGTGCGCGTGCTTGTGCGTGTGTGTGCGTGCAGTGTTTCCTGTGGAACGAGAGGGATGGCGTGGAGGCAATGTTCACAAGTATTTGTGATGGGTAAGAGGATTTGCTTCGTTTTTTGTATCTGTTTTATCTGCATATTACATTATTAGCTTCCCTGTGATGATGATGAGAGAGAGCAAGAGAGAGAGAGAGCGAGAGAGATTTTGAGGATGGACAGAAGTGTAGACGTGATACAAAAACCTTTTTTGATCACGAAGCAGAACGTATACTCTACAATTCTCTGGTTTATCAGTGAAGTGTATGAACTACGCTGCAGACTGAAGTCTCTACCAACAGTGACAAACAGAGTGACGGCTGACTCATATGAACGGGTCAAGCTTGGGTTGAATGGGCATCAGCAGGTCCGTTTTTACAAACGTCTGGTCTATGAAATGTCTTGAAACGCCGGTGCGTTTTTATACACTATGATGAATTGGTTATGGTTTGCATCTCTCTTACCAGGTGCCATCTCACTCCCTCTTCCCTCACACTCATAGAACTGAAGTTAACATTACATCCAGTAACTACCATTTTTCTTATTCTTTTTTGTGGGGTTGGCCCGCCAAAGCAGAATGTTACCAGTGGAAACACTGTTGTGTGTTTGTGTTGCATAGCCTGTCTCTGTACAAGCAGCTTTCTCACGTCCCCTCCCTCTCGCCCTCTCAAAAAACTCAGCTCACATTATGAACCTATGAATCACTTAACCGGCCCCTTTTGTTTCCGCAAAATTTTTCTTGTCACTTGTTCCCTCATCGAGAGCACAATACACCTCGGTGGCCTTGTTCTTTCATATTCCTCAGCAACGTCTTTTAACTGCAGACAATGGCTTACACCTGAGAGGCTGGTTACTCCGAGAGAACTCTGTGCCAAGCTTGTTTCCATATCTTCCCCTTCATCCTGCCTGTCTATGCTTTTTAAACACTCTTTCTTTGCAGCATGGCTTCATGAGAAAACCCTGACCTCAGGCTGATTGATACAAGCTCGTTAGAAACTTCTTTTCTATGCACTGACGCTTAGTTATGTGCACTGTTGCATTATCCTCTGTGTTATTGCCTGCATCTAGTATATAATCCATTGTCAAGTCAGATTGACTTACGACTAAGTTCATGGCAAAGTAAATTCTGAACGCGGCTATTAGCCATACCAAATGTGTGAATGGCAACAATATAATATATATCTATTCAAAATATGACAAACACAAGGCTCATTCCTATTCTCTCTGCTGTTCAGGTCAGCGCCGCTCCGGTATGTTGACCATCAGCCGCATAATGGAGAAATTAAGTTTCTGTAATGCACAAATGAGGTTATCATTGGTTTTGCAGCTGTTTACGGGGCCAAGGAGAGTTTCCAATCGCACAATTTAGTCGGGGAATGCGATTAGATTTAGCCCTCCACTGTATTCTCTCCATTTGACCATGAATTACATTAGGTAAATAGAAAACTAATGCCACAGATTGTTGTTGATTGTTGCGACTACTGGCATGTTTACTTTGTCCGTGTGTGAATGCATATACATGTACTGTACGAATACAAACTTAAATTGCGAAATTCTAGCAATGTAAAGGTGGTACTTGATATCTTTGTGTATAAATAAATGGCTTTGTGTGGATGTATCACTATGCATGTAATAGAGAGAGATGTTTTCCTACTTAATTAAAGGATGAGGTCACATTAGTGCAAGTTGATTTCCCATGATACTCCCAGCCTCAGTTGCTCTTAAAAGAATATCTCATTTTAAAAAAAAAACATACTGCGGTCCAAATCTTTAGAAAAGTACATCTCTACTACCTACCACTTTGTAAGGTTTGGCAGGTCTTTGAATGCAACTAACACCAGACAACGAGTAAGGTCCCATCTGTAATGTTATCAGATGCTGTAAAGGATTCTATTTAATGTAAAAGAAAATACATAAAAGAGAACTGGCACTGGTGGTGCACTGTGTGTGTGTGTGTGTGTGTGTGTGTGTGTGTGTGTGTGTGTGTGTGTGTGTGTGTGTGTGTGTGTGTGTGTGTGTGTGTGTGTGTGTGTGTGTGTGTGTGTGTGTGTGTGTGTGTGTGTGTGTGTGTGTGTTAAAGTATCACAGAAGTGGCAGTCTGTCAGCTCTGCTTTTCTCTGTGCTCTCCAGAACAATAGCTGGATTGGCCGTATGTGTGACATGTAGACCACACACTCCTAATAGTGACTGACAGCACTAAGGGCTGGAAGCAGCATGCACTCTCACACACACACACACACACACACACACACACACACACACACACACACACACTGTACAGTACATACACCTGAGGACACAATGGGTGATTGGTGAGGGTTTCAGTCAGTTTGTATATGTGTATTTTGTGAGTGTGTGTGTGTGTGTGTGTTCATTCATGCATGTGAGCTTCAGCATATGTTCTGTTGAAAGTGCTCAGCTGTCTTCTCTTCAACAAAACTGTTCCATGTCGCAGAATCAAATGTCTGCTTCTTCTTACTGCATGAAAACAAAAGAAAACAAAAAGTCTGTTAAACATTTTATTACATCTCATTTGTCATACAATACCTATGGGGGAAAAAAAAAGTGATTCTGATTGGCTGGATGATGTGCATTATAAATTAAATCATATTAACACATTCTATTGAAGCTAATGGCCACAAATGTTTCTGTATTTAAAGATGGGACCGATGTCCGAATCAGTATAGGCTGACATTACTGGAGTTATAAAGTACAATTTATTTCAAGATAGACAAATATAGTGCCAATAAAGTTGAAATGTTTCTTCTAACATGAATTCAAGAACTCTCCAAACGTTATTGTTTGATCATAATGACAATCAGTAAAAAGTCACATCTCTGATGCATTCAAATAACAACAATGCATCTCTAAATGTTATTTAACTTTTTTGGACATTGTAGCAGGGTATTCAGCTGCGGCAGAGAGAATATAATTGCTTCGAGCTCAGGGTAGCTCATATTAATCCTGTGTCAAGGCTTGTGTTACGTCCACTGTTCTGTTACTTTATTCTGTTAGCGAAGCCAATCATGTGAAAAGCATGATACAGCTTCACTGTACTAACATAGTGGAACCAAAGGGACAGTAAAAGAGGCTGGAACAACACCAGTTAACCAATTAAGCACGGGTGACCTCTAAGGCATTTTGAATATGTTGTAAAAACTATTACTTTTATCTTCTCTTTGTTTTCCGACCGTGAAAGCTATAAGGTAGATTATCATTTTTAACAGAGGTTTCCAGGCTGCAGTTGTGATTGTGTCTTTATGCATACGTTATGTCAGGCTGGAACACTGTGTTAGTGTAAAGATGTGTTTCAGTAATCCAATAACTGCCAGAATCCCCCGATTTATCTGCGATGGAATCCATCACAATCGTAGGAGATAACTTTATGATTTAAAGGTCTATCAGTATTGTAATGTATTGTAATCAGTTAAACTACAAGGTACTGTTATTACCCCTCTTAAAAAACTTTACGTTGAAAAGGAGAAATAAGAGTCAATTATATGGAAAGATACTAAACCTTCAGTATGTGAACATCAAGAGAATTAGGAGTGTTTTTATGCTCAACTGTTGATGCAAGCCATAATAAAATACAGTAGATGTGTTAATGTGAACTATCTTTTTTGGAACAACATTAATGACTCATAGAACAGACAATCCATATAATTCTTCTTTTAGTTTTTTGAGTTTGTGGCAAAATGACAGCAATCGAAAAAAGTTTATTGAGGACAAATTCCAAATATCTGCTGGTTCGAGGATCTTAAAGTGGAGTGATTGAGTCATATAATTGGGTTTTGAACTGCTGGTCCGACAAAATAACCAATTTCGCAACACCACCAAGTTGCAACCTCAACCCAAAAGAAGCAAAAACATGGACATTTTTCTAGTTTTTACCTCTTAATTCAAAGAATTTCTGTTTGTGGTAGAGGAAAACATGTATTACAACTAAAATTCCAGAGGAACCATAAACATAAAAGTATAAAAGCAGAGAAAATGGAACAGACAGAAAAGTGCATGTGCTTCAAATAGTTTACTTTAGTTGACCTGATTGATTAATTTGCTTCTTGTTGCATAATAAAGTGCATGAGGGCTTGCTGTGGTCTTATCACTCTGAAGTGTGTCTACATGATCTGTGAGTTATGTCTGAGTGTGTGAAAACCGTGTGTGTGTGTGAGAGAGAGAGAGAGAGAGAGAGAGAGAGATGGACTTGAGGAAGGGGGCAGCACTGCTGTGCATTTGCACTCAGAGAGTGATGAGCCCTATGGTCAAATGGCCCCTCCCCTTTGCTCTCAAACACACTCACACACACACACTGGGCGACACAGTAAGAGGCTCTGCTGCTGGCCCTTTAAGAGCTGAGCCTAGATCTCACAGCTTACAGCGAGGGAGGGAGAAGAGGAGGGACAGAGGCAGAGAGAGAGAGTGAGGGAGGGTGTAAGGCTGAAAGTGTGTGTGAGTAGAGAGACAGAGAGGAACACACAGAGAGAGAGAGAGAGAGAGAGAGAGAGAACGAGAATCAGCAGTGTGTGTGAGAGGTTGAAGGATCACTTCTATCCCGTTTTGTTTTGGGGAGACTAACCTTGTTCATCTGAGCATTTGTGGGACTGTTTTATGTTGTTGTTGACGAGAGACACGGACCCTTACTCCAGCATGCTCACTGAGCCTGAGCTACCTCAGGAGTGTAACAGGTATGTGACGCTTTCTTACACACACACACACACAAACACACACATTCATGTGGAGATGACAGAGACGGAGGACAGGACGAAGCGGGACAGAGCTAGGGAGGGCAGGGAGGCTAGAGCTAGAAAGTAGAAAGGCATGTGTATGAAGAGAAGACTCGGTCTCTGTGTGTGTGTGTGTGTGTGTGTGTGTGTGTGTGTGTGTGTGTGTGTGTGTGTGTGTGTGTGTGTAAAGCATGCAAGTGTCTCAGCAAGTCGGCGAGTCAGTTTGAGGCTGGAGAGTGTGTGTGTGTGTGTGTGTGTGTGACAGTGTCAGAGATGGTAAAGGAGAGTTGATGATTGACTCCTATTTTTTTGAAAGCGATACCATATGCAAAGCCGGGGCAAAGCAGGCATTATATATATATATATATATATATATAGTATGTGAGTAAGGAAGTGCGTGTGTGTATTCATGCATGTTTTTCCCAGAAATAACAGAACTGTCCCTCTTTTTCTCCTCTGTCCCTCCTGAGTGAAGTTGTTGATTCAATTCAATACCTCCATAGACAAAGTGCTTAAAACAGTGTGTGTGTGTGTGTGTGTGTGTGTGTGTGTGTGGAAAGAGACACTTAAAGAGAGATGTGTTTGTGTCAAAGTCAGAATGTGTGATCTCCTCCTCTCTCCTCATCTCCACTGCTCACCACAACTGTATTAACTTTATTAACTTCTGCTTTACTCTGAGCTATTTGTATGTGACTTTCTCTAACAGCCTGGTGCCTACAACAAGTCAAAGCGATATAGAGAATTCCTTCATTTTTAAAGACAGAAAAACAGCCACATTTCTCAATCCGAATGTGTGATGTTTGCACACTGCCCTCCTGCTCAGCCTCATCTTTTGACATTTAATTATTTGTGATTTATTTTTCACTTAATCCAAATTCAATACATGCAAACCCCTCAGTAATCCTTTTGTCAATCTGCATGGTAGTTGTTGTTGTTGTTGTTTTTTTTCTTGCCTTATGCTAATGGTAATCTCACTGTGCCCCTCTGATGTTTGTGCGGGCCCGCTTCATTTAGAGATGCGAACCTTCTAACCTTGCCCTTTTCCCGACACTGTCAACACAAGTGGCTTTTGCCTGCGGAATAATGGCTGTTTGATGCTAATGCTGTGAGAGACAGATTATGTTATAATACCCGCCGTTTTAATACTAACATACGCAAACACACCCTTCTCCCACTTGACTTTTATTGCATTAAAGTAGCGCTCTATTTTGCCCGATGAAACTAATCTTTTGTTTCCGAGATAAACTGGGGTCGGTGGGGTTGGGGAGAGGGAGGATTTCAGGGGACCCGCTGAATTAAGAACACATTTTAGATGTGGCAAAAATGTGTTTTTAATAAACCGTTCAATCCGGCAAAGTGGTTGAGGAGAGAGAGAGAGAGAGAGAGAGAGAGAGAGAGAGAGAGAAAAAAAAAAAAAGAATAGATAACAACAGCAAGGAGGAATTAAAAATTTAAAGGATTACACCGAAAAGCAGAATGTATGGAGATAAATGCAGGGATTACAATGACTTAGGAGGAGAGCGCTTAAAACTCTTGCTTTCCAGTAATGCACTCCATCACTGTGTCTCTGGCCGTGTGTGTGTGCTTATATGTGTGTGTATGCGTTCGTATGTGGATGTATGTGTGTGAGCTATAGAGGGGTATCTTCCATTCCGTGTGTGTGTGTTGCCTGTGTGTGTGTGTGTGTGTGTGTGTGTGTGTGTGTGTGTGTGTGTGTGTGTGTGTGTGTGTGTGTGTGTGTGTGTCGAGCAGTAGTCTCTCTGCGGAGCGGAGTGTGTGTGAGTTGCCAGTGTGTGCTCTCCAGCCTCGGTGGTCGCGATGCTCTCGGTTCCTGCGTCTCTGTAAGTGTCCGCTCGCCTTCTTCACCCATGCTTCTTCTTCATCCACTCACTGAACTTCCTCTTCTTCTAGTTTTTCAACACTTATTCCCCTTTTCCCTCTTTTTCTTCTTCTCTTCTTTTTAAATCAAATTGCTGTTAAAATTCACTTGGCAGTTTTTGATTGAAAATAGCCGATGATGGAGAGTTTGTCTGAGTTTCTAGAAGAAGGTTTCTCTGAAAGGAAATTATCGTTCTTTTAGGCATGAGCCTGAAATTTAAATTTTTTAAATGTACCTTGAGGCTTAAAAACATAATTTTTCAATTCTCATTTTATTTAAGTCAACAAAAGTCTTGTGATATGGTTTTCATCTCTACTTGCTCAGCTGTTAAAATGTTTTATTTCATACATACAAAGCATGAATACTCTGTGATTTATGTTATTTGATATTCTAAGTTTGTATTCTAATTATGATTTGAACTATTTTTTAATTTTTTTCTTCTTTTTTTTTGGGTTCTCCGAAGCGCTCGGCTTCGTATACAAATTTCCAGTCGAAGCTGAAAATAGTGGAAACAGACTGCGTTCGCTTACACAGCCTCATTTGTTCGCACAAACAGAACAGAAATATACACATAGGGAGAAACGGAGAAAGAGCCAAAGCAACCAAAACACAGAGAAGAGACATTTTGAAGGAGCTAGTGTGGCAGTGGATGGAAAGATGCAGGGAATGATGTGGTCAAACTGACACATTCCTCTCCGATGAACAAGAAGAAGGACTAGAAGAAGAAGCAGGGTTACAGAAAAGTGCGAGTGCCAGAGATTAAGAGTGGGGGTGTTAAGGAGGTGAAGGAGGAGGGAGGAGAGGAAGAGGTCTCTGTCGATGTGGTGTTATGGCAGTGGTGGATTTTCACACCCCTCCATCTGTCCCCTCCGTTTATTGGGGTGTGTGTGTGTGTGTGTGTGTGTGTGTGTGTGTGTGTGTGTTTGTGTGTGTGTGTGTGTGTGTGTGTGTGTCCGTGTCCGTGGTTGTGTCAACACTTTGAACGGTTGAAGCAGGACAAACTCAGATTATACAATCTGACATTACTTGCGTCGCGCTCAGCAACAAGGACTGTGTCAGCAGCCTGAAGGACTTTACTTCATTTCATTGAGACAAACTTTTTTTTTATTTTTTTATTATTAAATCTGATTATTTTCAGCGGTTAAAGAACATTTAGTCAAGTACTGTACTTAGATTTACTGTAGTTAGATTTTAAGGTACTTTACATGAGCATTTCCATCTCCTCATCTACTAAATATTGTATTTATATAAAGATTTTAATACAAACAACAACTTCTAAATATGATGTATCATTATAGATCTCATTAGTATATAAAGTGGAATGTAGAAAATTGTGCTGATGATACTTTTACAATAGTAAAATGTTGAACGCGGTAGTGTGACTTTTAATGGAGCGCTAACTGAATCTCTACTAATTTGTATTTGTTTGAATTATTATTGACTTTTATTTTGGAATTATAGCGGTATGGGCAGTTTTTAAGAGAAATTCTTGTGGACCATGATAAAAACTTGTTTCCAATTTAAGTGAGCAGTGCTACTTCTAGTGTGAGTGTCTCTGTACCTCATTTAAAAGGGCGAGATTAAAGTGGTGTGTGTGTGTGTGTGTGTGTCTGTGTGTTTGAGGAAAGAGAGAATGTGTGTGTGTGTGTCTGTGAAGAAGAGAGAGAGAGCGAGTGGAGTAATTGAGTAGAGTGTCCGTGCTCGGCAAACTAATGCGCCATTCTGCCCCTGTCTTCCCCTGTGGCCCTGTCCGGGCCTCCCTCTCTCTCTCCCTCCCTCTCTCCCTCCCTCCCTTCCTCCCTCCCTCTTGCTCTCCCACCACCACCTCGGACTGGAGGCCATTGTCTGGGCCATATTGTCTGTCCCCAGAGAGCCTTGATAACCGTGTCTCCATCCACGAAGCGAGAGGGAGTGGGGGCAAAAAGAAAGAAAAGGAAAGAAAGAACGATAGACAGAAAAATACCAGAGGAGAATGCTAAAGCACCCCCCCCACACACACACACACACACACACAAACACACACACACCTCCTCCCCCACTTCCTCCCCTCTCAGAGCACACTCCCACCCTTCACCCCTCAACTCTCTCTCCCCCCATGGCCTCCCACCCCGGTGCGATCAGCTGACCCTCTCTGATAGCCAATAGATGAAACTGGAGGGGGGAAATATATGGCTGCATTGGTTCTTGCTGCTGCTGCTGTTGTTGTTGTTTATAGATGGGGGAGGAGGGATAAAGGGGAGAGAGTGATGGAGTCCTGAAAGTGACTGGGAGAGAGAGAACATGTGTTTGTGTGGAAAACACTGACAGAGACAGACAGAGGTGTCCTTCCAAGATAACTAGAGTCTGGTCATGTGACATGAGGTCACAGGGGAGGGGTCAAAGGTCAGGTGGAGGTATTGCATTGTCAACAGAGCAGGAAGCTCCAACAGAGTGTGTGTGTGTGTGTGTGTGTGTGTGTGTGTGTGTGTGTGTGTGTGTTTGTGTTTGTTCCAGGATTTTACACTTGACATCCCTCTTTCTCTCTCCATCTCTTCTTCCATTTCTTCAGCCATCCATCAATTTAGACAGCTTTTCTTGTAGTAATCCCACTGTTGCTCCCTCTTTCTCTCTCTCTCTCTCTCTCTCACACACACACACACACACACACACACACACACACATCATTTACCATCCTTCCAATCTACAATAGGAGACAGTGTTAGAGGCCTGGAGCTCGCTCCCAGTGCGCTACAATGAAACCTCTGTCTTTCCAGGTAGTGAGGGAGGGAGAGAGTGAGGGAAGATTGAGTGGGAGAGAGGGAGGGGGGGGAAACGAAAGATAGAGGCCAGCTGGGAGTGTGTGTGCAAGTATTTGTGTGTTGTCATTTATGTGAGAGAATGAGCTCGTATTTGTGTGTGTGTGTTTCTGGTTTACAGGGGCAGGCCAACTCGCTGTCAGTGAGACAAATGTTGTGACTCCTTTATGGATTGCTTAACATATGCAACACAAATAGTGGCCTGGCACAACAATGGAAAAACACTGTCCCTCGCTCAATAAACATTATGCAGCGTCTCCCCCTCGCAAAACACCAGGGGAGCGGGCCCGCCGTCCACTGGATGCACTTCTCCTAACTCCGTCTGTCTTTTCACCCCCCTCCTCCTCTCATCTCCCCCCCCAAACACTCTCCTTCTGCCTCTCTTCTTCCTTTTTCTATAGCAACATTCTAGATTTTCCCACGAGTTGTCTTCGCTTGGCCTTAAACTAATGATGACAAACCAACCTAAAGTTCACAGATAGATGGATGGATAGAAAGATATATATTGTAGATAGATAGATAGATAGATCCTTTCTTCCTTTCCTTTTCATTCCTCCCTCCCTCTCTGTCCATCTATCCAACCTTTTTTTCCATTTGTGACTCACTGTAAAGACATAAATAAGGTTTTAAAGCAGGTTAAAAAAAGGTGAAAACATGACAAGGAAAGTATGTGGAGCGATGCCTCGATGGTGACTAAAGTTTTGGGTGGATGAATGGACAACAGAGGGAGACAGAAAAAGACGGGTTAGCCCACGTCTTTTGCGCCCACCCCCTTTTCTCTCTCTCTCTCTCTCCACACACACACATACAGTACACAACACATGACTGTCTCCAGCGTGTGTGTGTGTGTGTGTGTGTGTGTGTGTGTGTGTGTGTGTGTGTGTGTGTGTGTGATTAACAGCGGTGACATTAGGTTGTGTGTTATTGCCTTTTGTGGTTAAGCTGGACAGGAAACAGGGTTTGGGCTGTCGGATGCCGATTTAGGGTACCTCACAGAGGATGCTTTGTGTGTGGGAGGCTGAGTGTGTGTCTGCGCTTTTGTGTGTGTGTGTGTGTGTGTGTGTGTGTGTGTGTGTGTGTGTGTGTGTGTGTGTGTGTGTGTGTGTGTGTGTGTGTATATAAGGGTGTGTCTGTATGTATATGAGCATATACAGGCAGGACCTGTGTTCTCCCTGTTAAACACTGTTTACAGTGGAGAAAGTCATCAGGGAAAATCCAGCATTTAGCAGCATTTTACATCAATGCTAACGAGCAGAAACGGTTTCCTTTACAACGTTACCATGCACACTGTAAACATCTTTGGAAATCATTTTTTACATTGGCATTTTGTATATGGAAATTTGCAAGGTCTCTGGACATTTGGCTTTTTTCCACACTCTTTGTGCAAAATGTAAACTTTTATGCTTAGAAGTTCTTAACGCCTGCTTTTAAAGTCTAATAAAGAAAATCAAATGCTTGTCAACAATATTAAAAACCTAACAGAGCCACACTAAGGGAAAAAGGAATATCATTGACTCCCACCTCCCGGTCCTCCCTCTCTTAATCTTTACCCCTCCATCTCAGCCTTTCCTCTATGTTGCTGCCCCACTCTTCCCACTGTTCAAAAGGACAGCCTATAAATAGATATTAGGCAATATCCTTAAGAGTCTGCATAGAGAAGAAGAGAGAGAAGAGGGAGGGAGGGATGGAGGGAGGGGAGAGCGGGATGGAGCGACATTCTTACAAACAGCTGATTGTGTAAAGAGGGAACAGTAAGTAAGACAACACCGGGGGAGGGAGAGGGAGAGGCAGGAAGACAGAGAGAGGGAAAGAGCAGGAGGACAGACGATGTTAAAATAAGTTCAAGAGTGTGTGACGGAGAGAGATAGAGACAGAAAGAGAAGGAGAAATCGTTTTGAAAGCTGAGACAAGGAGTAGCAAATGCAGAGAGAGAGAGGGGAAAAAAAGCGACGGCAATAAAGCGTGTGATAGCGCGACGCGGGGGGAAACATTTGTTTAAATTCCCGCCTGAGGTGTCATACGGATGTAAATGTTGCGGTCGGCTCCTTCAGGGCAAACCGCCCTGGGTGCCTTATCTAAAAGGCACATTCTGCTCAACTATTTTGATATGCCCTTCCATTCCCTTAGAGAACAATTTCAAAGATAGCTAGCATTTCCATGCCAATAGACCCGCACCTGAGTGACAGGCAGGCAGTTCTTAGCAGTCACAATGTGGCAGGGAGGAAAGCCCCCCCACACACACAAATGTCACTTTGACTCTTGACAGCACTTTGGAATTAGCCGCCGTGCTTATTTTTACTGTAGACCATTGCATTCGACTGACTGTACAGCGTGTGTTTGTGTAGTGGTTGAAAATAATGGGTTGTAATTTAAAGAGAGGCTGAGCATGCGCACGCGCACACACACACATACATGTAGATGCACACACACTTTACTGTGGAATTCTCCAGAGGAGGCTCCCACGCTCCCTGAAAGCTTGTTCTGAGTAGAGGAGTTAACAAGAGCAGTTAGCACCATGATTATGTTAGCAGCCAGACACACAGAGCGAGAGAGCCGGGCATGTGTGTGTGTGTGTGTCTGTGTGTCTGTGTGTGTGATAGCCTGTGACATTTCTGCGATGGCTGCTTTGTCTTTCTCTCACTCTTCAATAAAGCTGAAACAAATCTTTTGCCCCCATTTTGCTTAATTCATTCGATTTGTGTGTGAGTGAGCAGCCTCTCTCACGCGTCCATAAGCTTGCTGCCTGTACTGTATTTAAACACGCTCGAGTGTGCGCAAAACTCGCCGCTGCTGACGTGCCAACATGAAATGGACGCGTTGATTACAGTAAGCCGAGGCCAGGAGACGGATAACCACCGTCCATGGCGATTATTCGGCCTGTTAATGGACGTACGCCGCTGTCCGATTAGTGACTTAGCAGCAGTGGACATATGTGATATGAGAGGAACTTAACTGAGGAGCCGCTAATCATGAAAAAGCCAAGGGGAAGTGGTGCTTTAATCTCAGCTTAGCTCTCTCACCGTGTGTGTGTGTGTGTGTGTGTGTGTGTGTGTGTGTGTGTGTGTGTGTGTTTCCTGCAGTGGGAGTTTGGCAGGACAGAAGAGACAAACGGCACATTAAAAATGTGTTTCTTTGGAGTTTACTTATTCATTTTATTTGTAAATGTAAATGAAAAAATACACTGCAGTGTTGTTGCACTGGTGTTATGTCATTTGAAGTATCCCTGTGCTTCTTTGTGGAAAAGGCTAGCAGCATGTGTGTGTGTGTGTGTGTAATATGTATTAGGTGTGTTAATGACTGGTTGGTGTGAGGTGTTTGATTTTTGGCGTTGTTGGACAGGGTAAAATTATGCTAATATTTTCTAATTATGACCTGTGCTACGCAGCCCATTTATATACTTAACAAAACCTCATCTTTTTTAATCCATGCATCGCTCGGCGCTTTCAAGCGGCTTGCTCCAGGTCTCCGCCGGTGTGACAGCCCTGCCAAACTTTAAATGAAGTAGCCGACGTAACCTGCACACCCGCCGTGCCCAATTGTATAGTAATTCGACTTCAAAGACAAACTGGAGGGAGAGGGGGATTTTATAGCCGGAGAGGAGCTGTGAACAGCCTCCCCATTCATGGACACCCACCTCTGAGGAAGTAGTAGCAGAGAATGGTAAGGGGGTGGACGGGTGTGAAGAAGAAGACGAAGAGGAGCACAAAACAGCAAAAAGCATGATGAAATGTTTGCGTTTGAGTTATTTCCGTTAGAAGAGAAAAGTGTTGTCTTTGGCCCACAGAGTTTTGAAGATATCTGTGTTGTTGTCCGTGTTAATGTGTAACTTCTCTTGTCTATGGACTGCTTGTCCATCTAGATATGTCAGTGTGGCTACTGTGGTTAAATGATGGATGTTAAAATTGTTTAAAAAAAACAACAACAATAAATCCTTACATGCACAGTGAGGTTTCTGCAGCTGAGCCAAACTGCAACATTAGTGAGGTGAGAGGTTTCAAAGCTGTGTCTGTGTCTCTGTCAGTCTGTGTGCGGGGTTATGGCCAGGCAGAAGTTTGCACAGGACACAAGGGGAGGTGTGTGTGTGTGTGTGTGTGTGTGTGTGTGTGTGTGTGTGTGTGTGTATTTGTGTGTGTGTGTGTGTGACAAAAGGCCTGAATGTGAGAGAGTGAAAGGAGGTAAAGTAAACAGTCAGTGATGAAGACAGAACTGCAGTGTTAAGGGCCTCTGTTTAATGTATGCATACGTGTGTGTGTGTGTGTGTGTGTGTGTGTGCGCGTGTGCACGCGCCATGTGGCTCAAAGCCCTGTAGTTTATACAGCTGGGCCCGCCGCTTACATTGGATGGTGTGTGGAATGACACGCACACAGACTCATGTGCACACACACTTCTTTCTCCTCAGTCATTCTGGCATTAGTATCATAAATGTTATCACAAGTCAATTTCAGTGTTAATACAAACTGGTTTTAATGATACCCTGCGTGCAGCTTTATCTCTTAAGTCCTTTGTCATCGCAACAAATAAAAAGTCGTTACTGGTCATTTATGGCCCTAAGGTTTTGCTGAGCAAGATCAGGAGAAAGATAAAGATGTGTGGGTGTTTGTCGTCTGTACACATTGTCCTACGTGAAAACACTGATTCTGATGTGTTCAGCATTATTGTGACAGGTAGAGTTTGATAAATCTAACCTTGATGAAAGAGTACCAAAAACGTTGTTAAAGTTATAGATTGTAGGCCATTGAAACTGAAACTGTCTCATACAAAGAAAACTAACTGCTTATCTGTGTAAACTTGACATTTTAAAGGAATAAAAGTTCTCAGCAATATACAAATAGTAACAGCACTTTGTAAATTGGTTTCAATTATTAGATTATCTGTGAGATTTTTTTTTAATCTTCCAAAATCAATTAAAGGTAATTAAATTACATCACTATTGTTAGTATTTTTTTTTTTTTTTTTTTTTTTAACCGTATCACTGGAGTGGAGCTCATTTATTTGTGACCGTAACGTTTCCCCGCGATGTGGCAATGCTGCATGTTGCGTTTTGTATCCTGTCGCTCTCCTCGTCGCCTCCAGTGAGCAGCACTCTATATTGTTTGCCTTTCCACTGTCATGAGGTAAATAAGCAATGAATTAGTGGCAGTGGCTGCTCCGAGGAACAATGCCAGATGTACAGTCCAGAGGAAACCAGATAGAGTCACGAGTGTGAGGGCAAGAATTTGAGAGAGAAAGGAGAGGAAGAGCAAATTGGAGACAGACGAGGTATGGACGGAGGATAAAGCTATGACGATCTAGGTGAAAGAGAGAATGAGCAGCTGAGTTAAAAATAAATAAATAAAATAAACGCTTGTTCGGTCAAAGGGAGAGCAAGAATGAGCGGACTTTGAGAGTCAGACGCCTGTTGATTATTTCTCGTTCTTCACCGCTTCCAATCGCACACCCCTTCCCTCAAGTTTTCACGGTCCGTCCATCCACGCCTCCATCCCTGTCATGCGTGGCCCCTGTGCGACTGAGCTTTAGCAGCCTATTACCCAGGGTCATAGTCGCAGTGGCTTCAAGGCTGACAAATGCATCTGAAAGCATCAGGCGATGCTGGGAACCGCATTCAATTCTATTATTGCCTCATAGTCACTGCATCCCTATTCAGCTGAAGTACAGGGAGGCAAATTTACCTCGTGAGAGACAGAGTTCACCTAATAGAGGTTGCTTTATACCTTTTCCTTCTTTTCAAGGGAACAAAGCCACAGTAACAAATGTAAACACTATTGTCAAGACATGGTCATTTCCTCCACAATGCCAGTGCAAGCGGGCTCCATTTGCAGTAATGGCCCCGTCTTTTGAAAATGTGAACGTTGAATGGACCCCATGCTAAACATACTGTAAGACCTGAGAGTGTGTATGAAGGTCTGCCAAAAAGCTGGATGCTCACAAACTGACTGAAGGGGATATTGTGTGGACTGAGTGAGCTGAATGTGTGACAGAAAAACAACGTATCCAGAGAAAAAGGGAGGAAAGAGAATAAGTGCAGGTTGATGAGCTGAATGGGATTTGGTGAATTTCTGCTGGGAGGACTTAAAGATGTCTTCATGCGAGGTTCTTTTACAGTGAGCACACAGCAAAGTGGGTACAAATGTAAAGTCCAGGAGTTTACAGGGGCTTGTTTTATCCACAGGAAGGTCCACACTTTGTGTTTCCACCATCATATAACTCCAGTCAACCTATTATATCATCCTTTGAATATTGCTCACTCTTCCCTTTGTTTTTCCATCTCTCTCTGTCTTTCTATCTCTCTTCAATTTTTTTTTCTTCCAGGATGTCTTCCAAGCGACCAGCCTCTCCATATGGGCGGACAGATGGAGAGGTAACCATGGCAACCAGCAGACAGCGAATGGAGGATGAAGATAGCGAGGGACTGGGCGGTGTCATCCACCTCCCCCTGGTCTCCTACTGCGGCAAGGTGTCCCCTCGCTCGCCCCCCAACCGCAACTTGGACAGCCCCCCTAACATGGTAAGGACGGCTACGGATTGTTGCATCCCATCTCGTTTATTGTATTGCGAAAGCAGCACCCGCTTATGGGTGACGGCGGCCTTGAGCGCTGACTCAGGGTCAAGCTATGAAACGCGTGGTTCCAACTGGTCTGACCCGCAGTGTGTGTTACTGCCTCAGGTTTTGCTTCTCAAACCACCAGTGTAGTCACATTAGTTTGGTCTCATTTGGGAAACTTTATCCATGTTGAAAACTTTTAAAAAGTTTCAATATTGTTTTTATATAATAAGAAAAAGGATATTGGTATATTATATGCACTTTTTTACCCTTCCTAGTAGTCCTTCTGCACCCAATTGCCACAATTTGCGTCAAAACTACACTTTTATTAGGAGTCATAACACAATCACATCTGAACCCGCTGACATGATACACAAATGTTAAGATTCAGTGTGATATAGTCATATATGTCCGTCAAGAGTTAATAATACATCTGCGAAATCTGAGAAATAAAGACGTTTCTTAAAACTTACTTGAGAATCTTGATCAGTATATGCATAATCCAGTGATAGATGTCTGTACATCCATGGTACACTGCAAACAGGAGCCGCTAATAGCCAATTCGACTTTTAATTGTGCCAACTTGCCAAAATGTAAGTATAAGATTTTAAAATGGGGCTCAAGTTGTAGCCACTGAATCCATGGCACCATTATGCTTCTTGTTTACATCTTCCATAGCATTATGGGAACTGTGTGTGGAGTGACCAAAATGCATTCCTTTCCATAAGGCATCTGCCTCAAACTGCCTATGTGTGTTCGAGAGGCTCGGGGTGACCCCTAGGGCACAGACCCCAGATCAGATCATGTTCACGATAATCCTGGCCTCCAGGGTTTTAGAGGGATAGGCAGAGCTGAGGGCATAAGTAGCCCTTTGTACTTAATACAGTTATACAGCCTGGATCTCAAACACCGCTTTAACATTGGTATGTTGTTTACTCCTCTAATGGTGACTGAGAGTCCCCTTTTAAACCCAGACACAAAACAACGGCACAAATCTCAAACAATGACAACAATGAAATGTATGTTTGGTTTTTGAACATGAAAAGAGTGAGATTTCTAAAGAGGCAGAAATCGACTTTCTCTGCGTGTGAAAAGCAGTTTGGCGCTGGGAGCTTGAGTTTTTATTATATTTCAGAAATGAAAAAAAAAAAAAAAAAAAAAGAAGTTTCAAGGCTACTGTTTAGGGGCTCACAAGTTTTTGCTTTTATGTGCGCGCCACAAGCCGTTGCCTTGAGCCCATTTGATGCACAGTTGCGTGACTGCAAAATCTGAGCCATTGCAGTGAGTCATTTTCTTCGGGATGAAGTGTGACATTGTGGTGGTGGTGCTGCTGTATGTATGGCTCTGTATGTGTACATGCTGTGTGTGTGTGTGTGTGTGTGTGTGTGTGTGTGTGTGTGTGTGTGTGTTTGGTAGGTGTGTGTGTGTGCATGCGCGCACAGCAATGTTTTCCTGCATGGTACTCATTCTGCATTCTATACATGTAGTGTGATTTACAATGCATGTTCAGTACATAATTGTGATTATGTGACTGTATAGGGTATTACGTGTTGCTGGTATGCATAATTTATTTTTATTTTTATTTTTTTTTAATTATGTTTGCACAACAAAATGTTGACTATCCACCGTGAGAAAGATGTTATTAACGTTTAAGGGCATCGGTTAAAGGATTTTGTCCTTTTTTTTTTTCTTTCTTTTTTTTTTTTTTATTAAATGTAAACGACTCCTATATGTTTGTACCAGAACTCTTTATGGTGTGTTTTCACTCACAGTGTGCATACACAGCTCACTGTCTTCCCTTCTCCTGAGCCCTTACCTTGATACACACCTTGTCACAGCAGCGCTCTGATAAACGCCATCGACCTTTCCCCCATTCTGACCATAAATGCCCTGCATGCTGTAAAACAATGAAACAGTGCTAAGGAGCTGTAATGGAAAGCTAATTCTGTAATTAGCCCGCTGATTAGCCTGCAGGCCCCTCCCACGGTGGACTCTGCATGTGTGGCAGGTGCCGACTGTAAACCAAAGTCCTGGGACCATGGGGGAACACTCAGGCGTGGAAACACACACGCACGCACACACACTGGCTTATCTGTTGCTGTAGAGGACAGTGATCATGTTTCATCATTCCTTGTTCTTTTAGATTAAATTGATTTAGATTTATCTTTTATATTTACACTACAAAATATGTATTCAAGCAAATATATATAACTATCATTAATATTGCACAGAATTGGCCTCATCACTGTCCTCCAAGTCATTATGAAGACCCCGCTAGAAAAATCCGTAAATATCCTTAAAATGACACACAACTGCTTTCGAGTCCATTAATTGACAGAAGGGAGACAGAGTGTGTGTGTGTGTGTGTGTGTGTGTGTGTGTGTGTGTGTGTGTGTGTGTGTGTGTGTGTGTGGGGGGGGGGCTATTATACACAGCATAATAGGTGATGTGGCTTATGAAGTGGCAAGCCAGGGTGTATGTGTCTAGCGGGTGGGATGGGGGCTTATCCGACTGTCTGCTTGGCATGTTGTAAGATGTGTGTTAAGTAAGGTAAAGGGGCAGGCGGGGGTGGGGGTGGGGGGGAGGTTACAGCGCCAATCCCTTCACTGCTGACTGTCAGGGAAGAGTGGATGAAGAGAAATAGAGAGAGAAATGGAGAAGTAGATTTACAGTGTGGCGGGGGTGTCGGCGGGACTCTGGGGGAGTGGGGTGGGGGTCTGTCTCTCTCAGGGCAGTTGACGTAAAGTGATAGGGTGAAGTAAATGGCTCATAGGCGACCGGTTGACTTGGGAGTGAGGCAGCGGGGGAGAGCGAGACGAGGGAGGGGGGGATTACAGCTTTATCTTGTCATAGTAAATTAACACGGCGGCGGAGACGCACTCGGCTACACACTGACCTCTTCATCCCGCCTGCCTCGCCTTCCTCGCCTGTCTGCTCGGCTTTGGCCCGGCCGCTTTACCTGCCTGCTGCAGCTGCACACACGCACACACGCACGCACACACAGAACTGAAAAAAAAGCACTCACACACATTTTAGAAAGCTTGAATGGTGTCACGTTATTAACTTTTAAAATTTAGGTTTTTTTTTTGTAAACCCTGGTTCTAGATGAGAATTGTGCTTTTTTTTGTAATGGTTTGCAAATGAATGTAGTTCAGCTAAAAGGGTGTTTTATTTAATGTGAATTTCTCACCGTACTGGCGGACCCTGATTGGCTGAGAGCAGCTCAGTTTAAATGCCTGATGGGAAGGATTGTAGCCGTAGTTCAGTGAGGTCAGCCAATCAGCACACAATCCACTTATGATGCAGAAGAGTTAGCAGAGGATGGATTTTTGGTTTGACTTCATTCTCCAGTAAATGTGAAAATTCAAACTTACAACTTCTTTTTAATCTGTAGTGCAAAATGCATTTCTTTCTTCCTTTCTTTTTTCTAGGTCTTTTGTGTTTGTTTTGGCAATCCTTGCAGACAAAATGGACAAACACTAATTATTTCATTAACAGGCAGATGCACACTACCACGATAGAGAACTATAAAGATATTTCATCAGGCATTATTTCTTATTTATTTTCCTCCCTGAGCTATCTCTTGTCCTCTTTTTGTATAATTTGAATGTGCGATTGTGTGTGTGTGTGTGTGTGTGTGTGTGTGTGTGTGTTTGTAAATTTGACAGATTTAACACAGTCATTGAGCAGTCTTGAGACACAGTGGTCACACTTAATTTCTCATGCCAGTGATGCACTAATGAATCAACACACGCCTGCCTGTCAACAGCGAGGGGTCGTGGTAAAATATACTGGCGTACATTTTAGCCAAACTGCTATTTAAAATACACAAAATACAGCTTGCGTGTTTTTTAGATAAGGAAAGGGCAAGGTAGAATTAGGACATTCAAATTAAAAAAAAAATACAATTTAAAATTTGTGGTTTTCCATGGAAAAAGCTCAACCATATTGTTGGAACAGGAGGATAAAAGTAATGCTTGTCCCAGCCTGAGGGACCTCGAAGTCAAAACTGACAGCGTCTGTGTTTAACCATGGCATGTAAAGGGATTTGCTGTGTGTGTGTGTGTGTGTGTGTGTGTGTGTGTGTGTGTGTGTGTGTGTGTGTGTTTTGGCAGTGTAATCGGAGGTGTGTTAAGTGTATGTCGTTGAGATTGGCAGCTCTAGCAGGAGAGCTAAGTCCTTACCCCCCTGCAGGAGTGATCAGTGACATTCTCTTGGTGTGTATTTGTGTGTGAGTATTTTAGTTTGGAGCAGCTGTTTCCAGTTCTTCCCACTGCCACATTGTCCATGCCTTGATCCATAACGACGCGCCAAGCATCAAATATTGTTTTTCACACGTACACCTTGCACAGCCCCAGACATGTCAGGCTATGGGAGAGAGTAAGAGAGAGAGAGAGTTTCTTCAGTCAGGCAACATAGAAAGAGGAAGGGAAAAAGAGGAAGACAAAAAAAAGAACATGAACAGCGGCATCTGTGCTGGCTGTAGGGAAAAAAAAATAGCATTTGGATTTTTTTTTTTCTCCTCGTTTTCTGGCAAGTGTTACGTGTTTTTAAACCAACCTCCCCTCACAGATGAGCTTAAGAAGACAAAAGTTGTTTAATTCGGTTCCATTGCAGAGGCTGTAAAAGGATAAAGAGAGTGAGGCGCAATTTTTACTTTGTTCCAGTCATTTTGGAAGAGAATTGACATCTGCAAACTAAAGGCAGAACCGCCCACACTGCCAGCCTGCCACATCCAGTGCATATAAATACATATATGCAGGCACTTACACATTAACACACACACACACACACACACACACACCTACAGGCTATGTGCACTCACAGTGTCACACATATACGCACAGAAATGGCAAAATAAAATAAATAAACCTGCTCACACGCATGCACCGAGAGCAGGGCATGAACGTTTACACTTTCCAGAGTTTCTGTTTGTACTTATGAATAAATGCATGTTGATGAGAAAAAGTTTTTGCAAGCCGAGTTATTGCAGGAGCACGTGGCTGCGCAGTGAGTGACACCCGTTTACAATAGAGGAATCTGTCTTGTGTCTTGTCTTTAAGATCCCTCTGTCTTGAACTTTGCAAATCGCCGGGGTAAGAATGTCAGCAGGGCACATGGATTATCATTATATGCCGGGAGGTTGATGGGGGGGATCATAAGCCATTTAAGTTGCCTCTGGGATAAGGCTGTCTGTCTGACTCCACACATAAAAAATGTCACGGGCCCTAATTTAGCAGATCTTTGAAGAAACCTCGGCTCCCTGCTAATTCCCCTTGATTGGGAAATGACCTTCATTGTTGGACGCGGCGAGATGACATCTCCCTGGCAGATTTTTCGACCGAGCAAAGAGATCAGACAACCACCCCGCACCCCCCCGTATTCTTGTTCTGTTTGTTTTGTTTGCGCGACATCTTTCTCGAAAGAAAGAGTGCGGCTGTTTTAAGTAGGCGCTGGATTAGATAAATGGGATGTGACAGGTGTGACCGCTGCCTTCAAGATGCCTGCCTCTCTCTCTCTTTTTCTCTCTTTCTCCATGTATCTGTCAACTCTCTCTCTCTCTCTCTCTCTCATTTCCTCTCTCTCTCTCATTTCCTCTAATGCCATCACCTCTCTTTCTCTCTTTTGCTCTTTTTCTTTCTTTCTTTCTTTCTTTCTTTCATTGACTTCTACCCACTTACACTCCTTCTCTCCCTCTGTCTCGTTGCATTTGCATGTCGCTGATGCAACTCGTAATCACAAAGCCGCTCATTTGAAGTCTGAATTTCCCTAATCTGAAGAACAGGAGAGGGTGAAGGAAAAGAAATGGAAAGGAGGAAAGACAGGATCAGGTCGAGCCGTCACTAGGTCAGGTGGTGAGCGGAGAAGAGTAAAGTCTTTCAAGAGCTTTAAGATCACAAGACACGTCCCCCGCCAGCGCAGCACAGCCCTCTGCCAGTGTGTTAGGAGCCTCCACAGCAACTGGTTGACACCTCATCAGCGCGTCATATATATATATATATATATATATATATATATATATATATATATATATATATATATATACATATATACACACTGTTGAAGCCATAGCATCGCTGTCACACTCTGTCCCTCCGTTACAATGCATGTGCAAGCGCACCAAGGAGAGAATTAGTGAATTATTGAGCGTGCTGACTTATTCAGAGTGTTGAAACACACAGTGCCAGAGAGGGAGGGAGGGAGAGAGAGAGAGAGAGAGAGAGAGTCAGGGGAGGGTAGAAAGTGATAATGGTCGGCTGTACCTCTCATACTGTGTTTGGATATTATATCTATATATATATAGATATAATAGAACCTGGGGTCATCTGGGTTCTAGATGACTACATTGTGGACTGTGATCTCAGTATGAAGTTCCACTTCCACCAGCAGCCCGCGAGTTAATGATTTAAAAAAAAAAAAAAAAAAAAAAAAAAAAAATCTCCGCCCAAATACACTGTATTGTCATTAATGCAGCTGGAACGTACAGTGCTAACCACAGCGACACACAGACAAAGAGAAGTATGTGTGTGTGTCCCAGGTGGCGTGCTCCATATTGTAGTTGGATGAGCCAAAGAATAACCATGTGGACCATTGACCCCCCGCGTCTACCAAGAGCTGAGCTGACGGACTGACTCACTTGTTTCTGTGATTAAAGAGCACAACACACACCTGAAGACACCTGTGCGTGCATGTAGGAGGATAGTGTACGCGCCCGAGTGGCTGTCGGTGCATTCGAAGCACGTCACTCGTCTATATGTGCATGTGTGGCAAACGGGCAGTGTGTGTTCTCTTCTGAAGCTGACGCTGTCCTCCTTCTCAGTGTCACTGTTGATTGGGCTTAGCCGGCATTAGGTCTATCATGCGGGCTATCCTAACAAACAAGTGTTTTATTTGGTTAAAGATTAAGGTGTTAGACGTTACTTACCAGTCAGCTGCTGTCGTGTTTTTTTTTCTTTCTTTTCTTACTGTTCATTCATCCAACTTCATCAAAGTTGAATCATTCATGGTCATTTAAAAGATGACAATAGCTTAAAGATCCCCATCCCTAAGTTTTAAGACAAGTCCAATTACTTTATTAGAAAAGAGTGCAATTTTTTTCACAATCAGGACTTCAACTTTGTGTACGTTTTTTATGAGAGGATTATGATTCCCAAACGTCGTCACACTTAATATTGTGACTGTGTAAACTTTAGACACAAGACAGTAGGATGATTATTCCGCATGACAGCTTGGCGAAAGCCACAGAGCTGTATATATTAAATGTTTTTATCATGCTGATTGTTGTTTTTGTCGTTCCTTTCATAAATTTATGGAAATGATTTGACACCTCTCCAAAGCGTTGTTTTGGGATTTTTGTGATTTTCCTGTTTGATGGAGTTGCATCCTCAGCATTAATTGTCACCAATTGTAGGAAAAATGTAGCGCAGCGCTAAAAACTTGGGCTTGGGCTTTGGTGCAGCAGCGTTGGACGTCCCTCAAAGCCGAGCCGTTGAAGGCTTTGTAATGAAGAGATTGAATGACTCTTAAGAGTGCGCGGAGTCTTTCTGCTGTTGTTTCATGTGCTCGTTCTGTCAAGTACATCCAAGTCAGTCAAATGCAGATTTCCGAGGATGTGAGAGAGACAGAAGAAGAAGAAGTGTGCCCTAACTTGAGATAACTGGCCAGGGATGACAGTTGGTTGCAGTGAGCTATGAGAAGCGGAGATGGAGAGAATAAAGAGAGCAAGAAAAGGAGAGGATGGAGATAATGAAGGTTGTATGCCAGCTCCTCCTCCGCCTCCTTCTCCTTTTTTTCCGCCCGGTTTGTTTATTTATGTCTTAAAGTTTAGGTCATTTTTGAATCGAGTAATTTACCTCTGCCTTTCCCTTCTCCCTCCTTCTTTCCCTTCCAGGAGCGGGACTGCACTAAAGGAAGCTCTCTGAGTCCTTACCCCCAGCACAATGCTACCTCACCGGGCAAAGAGGATGGCGGAGGCGGAGGCGGAGGGCGGCCCTGCGGCGACGGGGGCTCCGCCACAGGTACCCTGGGGACCCCCGAGAGACGCAAGGGCAGCCTGGCAGACGTGGTGGACACACTGAAACAACGCAAGATGGAGGAGTTGATCAAGAACGAGCCAGAAGGTCAGTGATGAAAGGGGACGCCTGTGCGGCCAGATGTGTGATCCGCAACTCCCCGCCATCTCTCTGGCACCGCGCCGCTCTTTTATCACACTCTGTTGTCCCTTCTCTCGTTTCTGTCTTGTTTTCTCTCTATCATTCTCCCTCTCTGCTATGAACCCACACACACTCAGATGAGAGGCGAGCCTTTGTTTCTCCAGCACACAGACAGACGGCATCAGCTGTTTGGGCCTATTGTCCACCATGCTTTGCATATCTACCACAACCTGACAAATAATGTGTGTGTGTGTGTCTGTGTGTGTTTGTGTTCATGTGTGTGTAGTGTATGCCGGAGTGTGTGAAAAGCCTGACTGCTTCACAAAACTCCCTTAACCCTTAAAGGTTAGATGTTTCCCGGCATTACATTTCAAAGGAGGGACGCTCACATTATCTTTCTGCTGAAAGATCAATGTTAAATGCATCTTATCACCTTTCCTTCTACCTTTGTAACCTTTGGGATAACTCTCTCACCCCTCAGACAAAGATTTTGCACACTGTTGAAGACACTAAACCAGATTTTTGCCCAGGGCTACATAGCTTAGCTTGATTAGCTCCCACATTTCATTCACAAATTTAGCCTCGGGTTAACAGTTGGAGTCAAGAGATAAAATTAGCCCATGGCCAGCTCTAATTTGTCAATGGGCAGATACATGGGGGCTTAAGTCACTATGAGACGCATGTGATAGTGATAATGTGATAAGGAGATTACCAACAGGTGTCCGTCTGATGGGATAGTATGAACAACATTGTGCTTTATTGGTGGAGGATTCCTTTCCTGTGCTACACAGGGAGGTCAGTGTAGAGCTGGGCAATATATCGATATTGTGATATGAGACTAGATATTGTTTTAGATTTTGGATATTGTAATATGTCATAAGTGTTGTCTTTTCCTGGTTTGAAAGGCTGCATTACAGTAAAGTGATGTCATTTTCTGAACTTACCAGACTGTTGTAACTGTTCTATTATTTGCCTTTACCCACTTAGTCATTATATCCACATTACTGATGATTATTTATCAAAATCTCATTGTGTAAATATTTTGTGAAAGCACTGATAGTCAACACTACAATATCATTGCAGTATTGATATCGAGGTATTTGGTAAAAAATATTGTGATATTTGATTTTCTCCATATGGCCCAGCCCTAGGTCAGTGTCAGTTAAAACATAGCAGAGCAGATCAGAGGTTTTCATGGGTCCAAATTTCTGTGGTAACCTACCCGAGCCCAACATGCATAAATATATATATATATATATATATATATATATATTAAACCTGATTCAAAGGGGACATGAGCAAAGTTGGATCTCGACACGAACAGACCCAAGGATAACTGGCAGACATTTAGGCATTTTTAGACATTGACATTTCTTTTTCATTGACAGTGACAAAGACATTTTGGCAGTTAAGACCTCAATGGCAGATGCATGCTATATATCAACCACTAGATCTTCTTATACACTTCCACGTTCCCCTTTTAGCTTCTTAATCCACCACTGCTGTGCGCTGAGATTTCTATTCAAACATCTCTGAACTGTGTGCAGCCTGTATGACACCATGCCCAAAATGTGAAAGAAACAGTGCAGCAGTACAGTGTGTATTTGTCTTTTAAGTGTAGGTGTTCATGTGTTGGTGTGTGTTCCCGCAGTACATCAACAGGCTTTCATTTCAAGCTGCGATGTGCTAACCTTATTTTCCAGGCTTTTCTGTAAGGTTTTTAAAGCGGCCGAAACTGCTGGTCAGCTCTCACCGTCGTATGGGTTGTTTTTATTCCAGTCGATAAACAGGCCTGTTGTGGCACATTTTACAAAGAAAAAAGAAAAATGAAAGAAAGAAAAGAAAAAAAAAACTGGGCTGTTTGTCGAGCTGAGCTGTAATTGAGGTGTGTTTTGGGTTGTTCGCTGCTTCGCTGGACCTCGTGAACTGGCTGCACAAGAAAAGAATAAAACCAACAATAATGGATCTTTATGAGTCAGCCAGCGCAGAAAAAGAGCGAGAGAAGGGGAGAGGGAGATGTAAAGACAGAAGGAGGACGAGAAAAGTGAAGGAGAGAAAGAGCAGTGTCTTCACAGACCCCATTAGCGGAGTGCCACAGTGGTGCGGCTTCCAAACCAACCCGGAGCATTATCTGCCCTACGTTTAAATGAAAAGCGCTAACAAAAGGCCCCAGTGCCTCCAGACCCAGCACACACATACGCACACAAAAACCCAGGCCAAGCAAGAGAGAAAGGAAGAAAGAAAAGAGAGTAAAGGAAGAAAAGGGATGCTGATAAAAGATGAAGAGAGGCAGAGGGAAATGGAGAGGGAGGAGGGGGGGGAACCACGAGGGGCGGTATTGAACGCGAGATAGAAATCCCTTTTTTGTGCCCGGCTAGCTATTGTTTGGCTGTGTGACTCACAAAGGCCATTAGCAGCAAACAGCAGGTTGGGATGAAAATTTAATGAAGGCTTTAATCATTATGAAAGGCCTGGAATATTACTGCTCTCTTTCTCTCTGTTTTACACACACACACACACACACACACACACACACACACACACACAAGCTTGCACACTGCTTCCAGCTGGATCAATGACACAAACACACACACACACACACACACAGAGTGTAGGAGCATTAACACTAGGAGGGATGTGATAAGGGGCCAAAGACACAAAATGGTCCGAAAACGATAAACATCTCAAAACAGAATGAGAAGCTCGACTTATCGAAGGCAAGCCCTGAGCTAGACATTCACACATACACACACACACACACACACACACACACACACACACACACACACACACACACACACACACACACAGAGACAATCACACAAGAATGGCTTAAGTTAGAAAGATATAGTTCTGCGTCTGTGGCTAGTGTTGCTCTACTTAGGCTAGATGAATGAAGCATGGTAGATACTAGGTCAGTGTGCGTGTATGTGTGTGTGTGTGCTTTTGGGAGCACGTATACTTGTGTGTGTGTGTGTATTTGCATATGTATTTGTGACAGTGCACTCGTGTGTGTGTTATGGGAAGGATTGCATTTTGCATGCAAGGTGTGTTTGTGTGTGTTGGCCTCTAATAAATGACTAGCCATGTTGTCCCCCATGGCCTGGCCCAACCGTGCTCCACCGCTCTCCTGCTCTCTCCATTCATCTCCTGTCTTACTACACTGGCCACCTGCTACCCTGGAGATACACACTCACTCTCTCTCTCTCTCACACACACACACACACACACACACACACACACACACACACACACACACGCTAGCTTCCGTCTTCAATAACTACTTCAGGATTGAAAAGGAGGAAGAGCGAAGATAAGAATTACATGACACTGCCGTGTGTGTGTGTGTGTGTGTGTGTGTGTGTGTGTGTGTGTGTGTGTGTGTGTGTGTGTGTGCGCGTGCGCGCGCGTGTGCATGTGCATGCATGCATGTGTTTGAATGTGTGTTTGTCTGCTAGGCGAGTGGCTCGTGCTGGAGTGTGTGTGTGTGTCATTACGTGGAATAATGAGTGCAAAGCGTCGCGGGAGGTGCGGGGTCGAGAGGAGAGCCGGTGCTAAAACCCGGCTGCACATACACACCTGTACAGCTGAACACACATACACACCTGTACACATCCTTTGGACTTGCCATTTAACCCCTCGTGACCCTGGTGGCACAGAGCAAGGCCTAGTGATAATCTATTAGCCCAGCAGTGGAAAAAGACATGTACCTGATAGATAGATAGATAGATAGATATTATAAACTGCAGAATGAAAGAGGAGAAAAATGAGGGAAATTAAAAGGAGGAGAAACATCACTAAATGGGGCACAGATGTTCCCATCGGCCCCTCGAGTGGTGCCTCCACTGCCCTGGACTTGCACCAGACACTCAGCCTCATTCCTCTCCTCTCCTCTCCTCTCGCTGTGTGAGCAGTGGAGTGACGGATGGGAGTACAGTTTCCCCTCTCTGGCCATTACCCCATCTGTGGGGGGATGGCAGGAGGAGGCGGGTCAGCTACTGTCTTTCTCAACCCCTCAATTGGGCAAGTTTCAAGATGCAGGGAAGAAAGAGTTATATTATACCTGCATAAAGGTCCTGAACATACGGTTTTTGGCTGAGCTGAAGGAGTCGAGGTGGACTGAGTTTTTTGGTCCGGAGGTTTCCCCGAAAGGCAGTTGGCGTTCCCTGTACAAGCTGCCCGTTGAAAAGCGGGCAGCCGACCTCCAATGGAGGATTGTGCATGGGGCTATAGCTATAAACAGATACAGAGCGCACATCGATCCCGAGCTAGGGGAGGGATGTATTTTTTGTCACGAGGTGGAAACTTTAGCACATTTGTTTGTCCAATGTCCTCGGTTGGCAGATCTGTTGGGTGTTCTTAAAAGGTGGGTGCAGGGTTTTGGAGAGGTTTTTTCTTTGGACTTTGGAAGCACAAAAGGACAGTTCACATTTTACTGAATTTTTTGTTTGCAACGGCAAAACTGGCCATCTGGCTTACGCGCAGGAACCGGACTCAGGGAGCTGGAAGTGTGGAGCCAGTACCGGTGCTGGAAGGTCTGGTCCAGGCCCGATTGAGGGTGGAACATGCTTACTACAAGATGATGGACAATTTGCTGGTTTTTAGTGGTTTGTGGGCTGTGAGGGGAGTGTTATGCTCTGTGGGGGAGGAGGGAGAGTTGGTGGTTAGTTTTTGATTGGAAAAAAGCACAAAGTTTATATTGATAGTATTTGGTTTTTAATGTTTGTTTAGTTTTTGGTTTCTTTTTCTTTGTTTGTGTCTGTTGATTTTCTGTGACTGTGAATCTTATCTGGAAATGGTCCAATAAAGGGACTTTAAAAACCAAAACCTCTCCTCTCCTCTCCTCTCCTCTCCACTCCTCTCCACTCCTCTCCACTCCACTCCTCTCCTCTCCCTCCCCCCCCCTGTCTCACAGTGAGTGCCAGCTGAGCTCCATCTCTGGACCCGTCTGTTGACCCTCTGCTACCCAGCTACAGCTACCCGTCACTGGGGCTCCATGGCCTCTGGGACTTTTTATGTTCTTTCTTTTTTTTCAGTGTAAGGTCTGGAATAAACACGGGTCCTCAATTGGAATTGTGTTTCTACTGTTTACATCTTTTTTAGCTGAATAAACCTTAAGACATTGCATTTGGCCTAAATCCCCTTATGTGCAGAGTTGCCAGTTGCAATAGACATTTTATTATTATAAAATAAAAAAACATCATCAGTGTTCCTCCGTTTTCTGGACTCCCGGTGTCAACACCTTCAATTCAGTTCAATTTTATTTATAGTATCAAATCATAACAGAGTTATCTCGAGACACTTTACAGATAGAGTAGGTCTAGACCACACTCTTTAAATTCCAAAACCCCAACAATTACAGTAATTCCCTCAAGAGCAAGCATTAGCAGTGGCTGTTGCGACATTGGCGAGGAAGAAACCTCGGCAGACCCAGACTCTTGGTAGGCGGTGTCTGACGGGGCCGGTTGGGGGTGTGATGAACAGTGGCAAATAATAGTTACATTAAAGATAATGGAACAGTGACTTCGAAGGTAGTTGTGGAAGTTCATGTCATAAAAAAAAGTTCTGTGAAAAAAACTGTGATAGAAATGTGTATTGATTCAGCAGCCACCACCATTTTCTGAATTGATGAGATCACAATTAAACTTCTTTAAAGTCTGATCTTAACAATTATTTTGTCCTACCCTAAAAAGAAAAGACAAACGCATTCAAATTGCCCACTTTCCAGGGTCAACAAATGGCAATATTCTTGTTGCTTTACTGAGCCGTTGTGCAGCTCTGGGGTCAGACCCTGGCCTTTATACCGCACGGCCTTGACCTGAACACACGCGCAGGGAAACAAGAGACACACTCATGCCTTCACAGCCTCGCGGGCGCACACACGCTCACGCACATTATGCAGGTTTATAGCTGCGCGCGGCAACCTTGAGGTCAACCAGAATGGTGTTTTTATGGCTGAGCGTACTCGCTGCTCCAAGGCACTGGTTTCCATACCGAAAATGCCAACTCAATGACAGATGTCACACAACACACACACACACACACACACACACACACACACACAGGCACATGCTCACACATGCACGCACAGCACTTCATCTATTTTCAAGGCAGGGAGGGAACCCAGGGCTTGCTTTTAGAGAGCACTGAGGCATTTTATAGGACAGCACTTAGGCGAGGCTATTGTGCCACACAAGCACACAGTGGCCGGAGCTCCCTCACGCCTCCGTACACTCCAATAGGTGACAATGGGAAGGGCGGATACATTCTGCCAAGAAGAAGGAGAGAGAGAAAGAGAAAAAAAGAAAAAAAGAGCCGGAGAAGTGGAGGGATCGAGGCAGTCCCTGGTTCATCCGTACATCAGTCCACCCCCTCCTTCACTTTGCCTAATCCTTCCACTGCTCTGCTATCTGGGGGGTTATTTCAAACATACACACACACACACACACACACACACTATAAACATCAACAATGGTATATACAACCCTTGCAAGTCATCACATGGACCTGTGACTTTTAGGCACAGATCCCTAAGGGGAATGTGTGGACTGCAACACAGATACACACACACACACACACACACACACACACACACACACACACACACACACAGCAGCAGTAGCAGCAGGTTCACAGCCCTAGCGTGGGAGCGGGCGAACGTCTTTATGTGATTTCCACCCTTTGTCGGTAATTAGTTAGTTGTATAAATTAACATGAGGTGCAGCAGGACTCTCACAGCCATTGTTTGTTGCGATCATTCTTCTCGCGCTGGGAAAAGGAAGGCGAATGAAACGAAACAGAGGGGGAGGTTGAAAGAGAGAATTGTTTTTTTTTAATTCACTACAAGCGAAAAAAGAAAGTTCAGGGAAGCCAGAAAAAGCAAGATTTTGTCCTGTTTGCCAATTAAAGGGCTCCAAATACACGGTCGGCATTCGCTAAAGAGAAGTTGACATCATTCTTATGAGACTAACTCTGCCTTGAACTTCTTCCGAAGGAGATCTGAACTCCAAGAGTTGTTTTTTTATGCTACCCCTCCTATCCTGTGACCTGGCAGAGAAAAAGAAAACCTTCGGTGGTGAAATTCAAACATTCTTTGCTCAGAAAGATCACCGTTTTGAAAAAGAAAAGGGCAAGCTTTCGCACCAATAAAACTCACTTTGAAGCAGACGAAGAGCTCGAGCTTCATGTTGCTTATGTAAAAAAAAAAAAAAAAAAAAAAAAAAATAACAGTTCCTTTTTATTTGTCATTCTTCCCGGTTATCCGAGTGTCAGTTAACTTCGCCGCGTTGGTAGTAGACAGAGAAAAAATCATCGCGGACATGGCTTACAATTCAAATCGAGTCAATTTGGTTTTTTCTTTTTTCTTTTGTGGCATGAGAAACAGGCAACGTCATGGGGCGAACCTGAGGCCTATTGTGGGGCAGGCCATTGTTGGCTCGATGAAAGGCGCATTCAAGTCACTTTTCTTATTGAATTGTTTTGCGTCTGCTTTTCAACGTGGCATTCTCTCTCCACCCTTGCGCGAGACAATCAGTGGGGATGAAACTCCTTTCTACCATTCTTCCCAGTCCAGATGAGCGATATTAAGGAGATGAATAGTGTGTGTGTGTGTGTGTGTGTGTGTGTGTGTGTGTGTGTGTGTGTGTGTGAATATGTGTGTTTTTGGGGGGAAAAGCAGTGCCCCAGCTTTTGTCCAACACATGAGCATAAAGGGGCTTAGAGAGAGGAGAGAGGGTCCTATGGTTTTCCTGATTTTTGTGTGTGTGTGTGTCTGTGTGTGTCACTGGCCTCCCGGCGCGGCATTAACTTAAGGACAAAGGCCTGAGGTTCATGAATCAGCCAGGGCTTCCATAGCGTAGCTATTGTGACCCACCCACACTGTCCTACAGTACAGTGTGTGAATGTGTGTATGTTTCTGTGTGTGTTGGTACCTGGTGAGGAGGCAGGTAGGAGGAGTATTTATGTGTGAATTTTCCGCATTTCCTGTGTGTCATACAATTATATGAATATGTTTGAGTGTCTCTGTGTGTAAGTGTGTATTGGTGTGAGTCAGATTGTCCCACATAAAGGCCTCCTGTCACCGACTCCCAAATGTTATACAGGCCCCAGTGTGTTGGCATCCACCCATTCACTTCCATTCAGCGCCATGTCCCATGACCAAATCAGTGGAATCCATGATTTATCTATTCAGCTTTCTCATAAACTCTCTTCATTTGCACGCCCTGTTGTTGTTTTTCTTCTATTTCTGTGATTTTCCTTTCTCGGTCTTTTCTCCCATTCCCATGGAGAGACAGAGGAATGTTTTTATGCTGCAAAATGGCTGCAAGATGAATGCATTTTGTGCAAAGTGCGGCCGATTTTTTTTCTTCCCTCAATTACTTTATCAAAAGGATATGTAATGCAGCTGAAAAATCTTCAAACTTTTCATTGAGGCACTTAAGCAACAAAAACACTCATTGTGGAAAGGAATTGCTTCCTGGAGGTCTACCAGTTTTCAAACAGCCAGACGACTGCACCCTCAAACACTTTTACTTCAGAAGAAGAGTTGTCAAGTTTGCGAATAACTTAAATTAAGTATAATCTTCCATTAATGAGTTTACTGACACACCAGCAGTTACTTTGTGAGTAGGTGGAAGTCACATTTTGGAATAACTAACACGCTTGATTTTACATCTTGACATAGTGCCATAGCAAAATATAAAAGGCTATTATTTTGCTGCGAGCTTTCTATACATTTCTATTAACATTCAAATATTATAGTGTGTGTGTGTGTGTGTGTGTGTGTGTGTGTGTGTGTGTGTGTGTGTGTGTGTGTGTGTGTGTGTGTTTTACCTACAGTATGGTTTTCCAAAAGTGAACTTATCTCCAGGAAAATATGAGGAAATTATACACCCGTAAAATAAAGAACAATTTCTTATATGTTAATATGTTTGTTCCATGTGTCAATATACACAGAGCAACCACAAACCAATACAGGAAATAGAGCTTAGTAAAACATAAGCAAATTAACCAGGCTAAACAGGTCTAGCTGTGATAACAGGCATGGCAGGTTGATCATATTCAAGCAAATTTCTTCACCTCCAGATAAAAGTGACTTCACCTATTGTGATGCATATGTGCATCTACAGTACATATTTGCATGCATTTGCTTATGTGTTTATGTGACCTATATAAACAGGTCCCATACCGTAGGTGCACATCCACAATTGTATGGCAGCTTCATGGCAGCATGTGGGCTTACTGTAGGCTATAATGTACTTTAAATAGACTTTAAGTAAGCTCTGTGTTAGAGCTTATTAGCTGTGGAGATTGAGCTTGTATGTGTGCATCTCCATGCCCTAATGTTAATGTGTGTGTGTGTGTGTGTGTGTGTGTGTGTGTGTGTGTGTGTGTGTGTGTGTGTGTGTGTGTGACAGAGACTACACCCCAGTTTCCCCTGTATAATCCATGTAGGCTTGTGTGCAAAGCCGCAAAATCTTCTTAGGACAGTTTTACATCTCAGCTCCAACACACACATCGGAGCTGTAGCCCCCTATCACCTATGTCAGCAGTGTCCAGCGCAGGATTTAAGGCCTGACATGGATGCCTGAGTGGAAGCGCAGGATTGGTGTGTACAGTATCGCTGCATAGCTCTTCTTAGATTGTCTGCACACATGGCAGTAAAAAGACTCATACGCAGTATGTCGCCCCGCTCGTGATGACGAACGCACCAGCTTGTGTGACCTGACCGAGGAGCTACCCATGATGCCTCAGGGATAGCGAATGGACACGTGCCAACGATCCACGTAATCATCGCCCACGGGCCACCCTTACTGTTTCCGCTCCCTCTTGTATAACAGATATCAAGATGGTGTCCATACTGTCTGTGTAGCTTTAGCACCTCAGTCAGTCAGAGAGCAACAAGTCAGTCAACTAGTTACTCAGTCTTTCAATAGGTCGGCCGGTCAGCGAGGGAGGAAGCCAGCCCCGCAATGCATCAGCCTTGGCTTGGCAAGAATTCAGCTACTCGGACATCTATTCACTCAGCCGGTCCGTCAACCAGTCACTGTGTCAGTCTTTAAAGCCACAGGGTCTATATTAATTAACCTCTGGCTTGCTGGTCAGAGGGCGGGTCCCACAGATGAAGTGCTGGTGTCTGTGTTGTCAGCCTCGGGGGGCGTGACCCCAAGCCCACAGCGCGCCCCGGCCTTATTTGAGCCAGATGTTGGGAGACAAGCATTCCCAGCAGCCCCCCTCTCCTCTCCTCTCCTCTCCTCTCCTCTCCTCTCCTCTCCGCTGCATTCTTTTTCATTCGCTGCTGCTCGGCCATCAGCAGCCACTCATGTCGGAGCTCTGATGCTCCTCTGGATGGATCGCTGCTGTACTGCTCTGTCCGCCTGTCTGCTCCCCCCTAATCCCTCTTTCTCCAACCGTCCTTCTCTCTTCTCTCTCTTTCCCTGTGGGATCCCTCTATCCATCCATTCACCTCTCCCCTCCCTTCCCTCTGTTTTCACCCCACCCTCCTTGTTTGGCCCACTGCCCCTTTCCGCTTCGCTCAGGGGAAAGAGTGCCGTGTGTGTGTTGCCTGGCAGCATGCCTGCTCTCATCGCCCCCCCCCCCCCAACCCCTTTTCTCCTACCTCATTCTTTCTCTTTCCCTCTCATTCCTTGCTTTCCATCCTCGCCCTACCCTTGCTTCTGTTTCTCTCCTCTGCCACCTTTCCCTCCATCCTTCTCCTCCTACCTCCTTTTGTCCCCCTCACTCTCTCCACCTGCTTATAATCACTCGCCCCTCACATCTCTTTCACTCCCGGGCCTCCATTCATATTCACTGTCACACTCTCTCCATCTCTTTCCCTCCTCCCTCCTCCTCCTGTCCCTCCCTCCCTCATCTCTTCCTCGGCTGGGCTCAGGAGCAGTGAACAGGTGTTGTCTTCTTTTGATTTGGGTGCGTTCGGATTAATGCTGTCAGCTCAGCTGTTAAAACAACTGCCACCGCCAGATGCCAGTCAGTTTGGGGCTGGAGCTGTCACCTACACACACAAACACACAAACACACACACACACACACACACACACACACAAACATACGCACAGTCAGATGCAGACATGCACATACAGGGCACGCACGCGCACACACACACACACACACACACACACACACACACACACACACACACACACACACACACACACACACACACACACAGGGCCTCTTGGCTCATTGTCTCATTGTAATACCGACAAAGCAAATCAGCTGCTGTACGCCAGTGTTGTCTGTAACCCAGGTGTGTGTTTCTGTAGCCTCTCCAAAACATCCCCGTCAGTGGGTTTAAAAGGGACATTATGACATGATACTACAGTGATCATCAATAGATAGTCAGAGTTGCTATAGACTCACCTAGACAATTAGTCCATTATTTAAAGGGGCCTTATTGCAGGACTTAAGTATTCTCTCTGAATGATGGATTTGCTTCTGTATTTAGCGAGTAAACCTCCAATAAGTCTTGTTTGTATAAGCTTGGCCTGTAACAGTGTTTGCTGTTGAAAAAAAACTCTCCATTCCTAAGGCAACACATGATTTCCACATCTCCACCTTCACCCTCCCTCCCTCCCTCCGTCCCTCCCTCCCTCCGTCCCTTCTTACACTGCTCACACTCATTTTCTTACATTCCTCATCCCTCTTTGCTTCATTTTAAAGTGTTGCCGTTAAACTTTCACCTTATGCATCTACGATCTGTGTCTGCCTGCGTCACCATTTCTTTGGCACAGATTACCTTCCTGTGCTCACAGACATTTTCTGGTTGCTTAGATTCAGAAAAATGTGAATCCTTGTTAAAATGTGTGAGTAAAATGATGATTAACTATGAATATCAAAGATCAGCAGTGTGTAAGTGGTGTGTAACAGCACTATTTAAGGCTCCTTTACATGTGGGCGGAGTTTGCAAGGTTTCCTGTCTGTCTGTGTGCATGTGTGTATGGGTGTCAGATGGTGGGTAGTGGGGCTTCCAAATGGTGATGCTGGTTTATGGGTCCATTTTATACAGAAACACATTTATGGACACAAAGTATTGAAGGAAACATTCCACAATACATCTTTTCCTTCTGGCAGATTTTTTATCTATCTTTATTTCTCTCTTTGTCTTCATGTCTGTCTCTCTCTCTCTCTCTCTCTCTCTCTCTCTCTCTCTCTCTCTCTCTCTCTCTCTCGCGCTTGCTTTCACTGTTTCTCCCTCTCACAAATTGAACTCATGTACTCATGTTTGTTTGCAAGCCTCACACTAGACAGTCTTGTGATGCTGGTTCAAGGAGCCGTCCACACTGAGACACTGGACACTTGTTTGTAAGGTCATGTCGGTTTGTCTGACACGCTCTTACACCCAAAAGCACACACACCCAACACGCTCTATAACATTGAGCCCTCTGTCCAGCTCTCCCTGGACCCCCCCACCCCCGGTATCATTTTACCATGTGAAAACACGGGCTAACTGGATTGTGCCCTGGTTTGGATCACGCCCTCCTCCTCTGTTTTGTTGGTTCGTTTAGTTACGCTAACGAGGCTATGGCCAAGGTTATCATACCCGACTGTAGTCTCCTGTCTCTTCTGAGCCAAACGTTGTTAAGACAGTTAGCCCCCTCACAGAGTCATGGGTGTCTTGTTGGAAGAATGGTGGGGGGGGAGGCGCGGCGCAGGAAAAGTGGCTCAAAGACAGACAGGAATGTTTAGGAAGAAAAGAAGTAGTGATGCATTGAGAGAACTTGGTCGGAGAGGAGTTGAAGTCAAAGATTGTATGATGTTTATCAACAAAGGCAATATAAGTGTAATTGAATTGACACAGTTAACTTGTTCTGATAAAGATATGATGCTGGACTGATTTGATAAACATCCTAATTATTCATTACTTGCTGTAACTTTTTCCGATGGTGTGAGCATTTATGTTTTAATTAGTGTTTTGGTTGATATGACAATCAAATTTAGACTTGGAGCATATTGAATTTGAATGTGCCGACTGCACTTTTGATCAGTTTTGAGCTCCAATTGGCACCTCTCCAGTGAGTTAAAGCCATATTGATCTTGAATCTACCAATAAGTGGGCATGCTAACAACATTTTTGAAAGAGTTTATTAATGCTAGAAGAAAGTGGATAATCACAATCGGAGAAAGGGCTTGAAATTGACACATCACTGTGCACATATTAAATGACAAATGTTCACACTAGTGCAATCATTGAATAAAAAACTCTGTTGATGAAAGGGGTAGTTTAGAGAGTTGGAATTGCACATCCCTAAAGTTGGGAATTTACACGGAATGAAAAATGAAAAAGAGGGTTAGACGTCGACATGAGCAAATAATTGGAGCACAGTGATTGCTAAGGCTCCAACAGGTCAGACACACACACACACACACACACACACACACACACACACACACACACACATGCTAGTCAGCAGAGCATTCCAGTGCTGTTTGGACTGTTGTTGCCATTGGTCTAATGGTTCTCACATGTCTGTTGCCCTATCTTTGAGCAGCACGCAGGACAATGTGGGTTATTCTTAAGGCTTTACAACGCACTCTGTCTCAGGCCGATCGGAGCACAGATGGAACAAACCTTCACACATAAAGACAAACGACAGAAAGAGTAACAGACAGAGAGAGGATATCAAGACTCAAACAGACACATAAATGGAGGGAGAAGTGTGTGCGTCTGTTTGTGCTTGTCAACAGCGTCCGTGTTAACTGGAATAGGCGGGTCCCGCCTCCGCCGTCCGGCAAAGCAAAGCCACTCTCAAGCCAAGCCAACTGTCAATCAAACAGCCAACACAGGGCCAAAACTATGATAGCATTCGAAATAACAGTCTTTACCCATCAGTCTCACATGCACACCAAACACACACAAGCGCAGGGGAGGTTAAAGTCACAACTCAGCCCTGTTTGAATAGGCTTCCAACATGCAAAGCAACATTAGTGTATCAGGAGTGTCTTGCTGTTCTGTCTGTCTCTCTGCCATTGCTTTGACAGGCAGACGAAAAATGTCACGGCTCACAAGAGAAAACGCTGAACTCTGTGTGTGTGTGTGTGTGTGTGTGTGTGTGTGTGTGTGTGTGTGTGTGTGTGTGTGTGTGTGTGTGTGTGTGTGTGTGTGTGTGTGTGTGTGTGTGTGTGTGCGTGCGCGCGCGTTCCGTCTGTCTCCAGCATAGTTACTGCGTGGGTCCGTTCCCCTCCTATACATGGAAGGCCCAATACACAATGTCTTCTTTTGTTGTCACGTTAAAGTGATGCAATAAAGCTGTGCAGTGACAAGGACGGCCTGGGGGCTGCCGCATTGACAGACACATTGAGTGTGTGTGTGTGTGTGTGTGTGTGTGTGTGTGTGTGTGTGTGTGTGTGTGTGTGTGTGTGTGTGTGTGTGTGTGTGTGTGTGTGTGTGTGTGTGTAGTGCAGACAAGAGCACTGAAGAGGGGTTATTGCCACGAGACAGATTGCAAGTGTCATTTTCCATTACAGCTGCCTGAGCCACTGTGTACGACACACTTACACACACACAGATACACAACGATACACATGCCTTAGCCTACTTCAACAGGATGCTTTTGACAGGGAGAGATGTGCGTGCATTAAAAGAGTGCTGGCCCAGAGTATTTACCCCCTCCTCACTCTGACATCAGGTTGAGGAAGCAGAATCTGCAGACACACTTTTTTCTGTGTTTTTTTTGGTGATTTAAAAAAACAAACAAATTGGCTTGTCTTATTGGTTGATTCACAGGTCAGTGATATGAAGATGAGATTTTTCTATGAAAATAAAGATTTCATGAGTTTGTAAATTAATTACATAGAAGTGTTGCTGGAAACCCAATTTCCATGCTGTAGTTGGTAGATGACGTCATGCATCTACGTTGGTTGAGAAAACTCTCTTGGGCTTATGTCTCGAAACATATCAGATCATGTAAAAAAAAAAAAAAAAAAAAAAAAAAAGTAAACCGGTGCTTTTCTTACTTTACATTCAGGAGATACAAGGCTTTCACCTGACAGCAGCATCAGGATACAATGTAATTGTCAGAGTAGCCGTTCAAAGGATCCTCAGTGAATACAGTTTTAAATACAGCATGACCAATTGTTGCGTGAGAACCTCCATTATCTATTCAAAAGTCCCTCATGAGGCTATGTTTGTTAACCCAGGCAATTAGCGGGCAGTATGTGGTGGTTATCAGTACCACTGTTGACACTTGGTCTCGTCCCTGTAAAGTATGAAGCAGTAAAATGAAAATGGGATCTGCGTTCGGTCCCATAGCTTGTCCCTAATAAGGTGCAGTGGCAGCGGCTATCAGGGGCCGGGCTGAATTAGTCCGCAGCAGATTCAAATGTCTAGATGCTATCAAACACCATTTAATGATAATGGAAGTCACAGAGGCAATTGGAAAATGGTGTGTGTGTGCGTGTGTGTGTGGATGTGTGTGCGTGAGTGAGTGAGAGAGTGAAAGGAACGTTTCTCTGTCTCCCGCAAAAACACTGCATTAAGATAGCATCGCTAATTTCTCCAGCTCGGCACAAAAACAACATGCAGAGGAGGGGAGAGAGCGAGCGAGAGAGAAGAAGAAAAACAACAAGCACCCGAGCGAAATGAAACAACAAGGAAAGTTTTTCCGCGACTTTCTCGAATTCCGCTCCAGATTTTGCCCTTCATCGTTCTTTCACAATGTCGCGCCCTCTCCGCTGCTATTTCTGACTGCCAGTGTGTGGATCTGGCTCGCTGAGATTTCATGCCAGTGTAAAAATTGGCTGAGGGTTTGGTTCAAATCAAATTGGACATAAGCACCCACAACACCATCTGTTAGGGAAAGGCAGTGGAGTGAAGGGCAGAACTCTGTATTCAGATAAATGGATTTTCAATTTATTAAATTGTTGACTGACACCCTTGTAAATGTTCGCTTTATGTGCTGCGGCCTATTCTTAGAACGCCACATTTAATGGAAACATGTTGCTATACATCGATGCAATCCCTAATATTAGACTGAAAAAAAGGATCTCACTACATCTGTTGTTTTGTGTGAGCTCAATTCCTTTTTTTATCCTTTTTTTGGTAGCACAGTGGCCTCACATTTACATGAGAGGGGAAAAAAAAAGCTAATTTGTCATTTTTTTTTTTTTTAAGCTTTTTTCCCCAAAAAACTTCATCTCGCTTTAAAAAGACAAAAATAAAGCCCTCTCTCTGGTTAGTCTTTAGGTGTTTTGGCAAGTGATATTGCGTGTGTGCGATTTCTGAACAGGTGTGTTGCCCCGAAATGTGTTTAGAAACGCATCTGCGATTGTCACAGTACTTTAGGGGAGGACCATATGTCCCTTGTTGCTTCACCCAAAAACTTACTTTGCACGATGAATAACAAGTCTCTTAACTCTCAGAATTTGATGTCATTTAGCTTGAGTTTGTGAGTGTGTGCCAAATACTTTCTGTGTGTGTGTGTGTGTGTGTGTGTGTGTGGGTGTGTGGGTGTGTGGGTGTGTGGGTGTGTGGGTGTGCGTGCGTGCGTGCGTGCGTGCGTGCGTGCGTGCGTGTGTGTGAGAGAGTGAAAGGGTCCCCTTAGCCTGCCTAGTGGTCCGGGTGTTTATTAATAACTAAAGTTGGAGCAGCTTCTGAATTAAAAGTCACTGTAGACCTTGAGATCAACCGGGGACTGAGTCTAACACACACACACACACACACACACACACACACACAGTATAATATATTAATACACATTCTCTGTTTCTTTCTCATTGCGATCCTCTGATTCAAGGGGAAACTGGGAGCACTGGGAGGGCTATAAAGTAAGGAGGAGGAGGAGAGGGATCTTAGTGTTTACACAGAGGCCCGGCCACCGCGGCAACTGTTGCCAAGCGCTGTTCTCCCCAACAACCAGCCAGTAATTGGTACTGTTAGCGGCTAACCTTGCGGAGGTGGTGGTGCGAGGTGGGCTTGGACAAAAAGCTTTTTGATACATCTCCCTCTCAATCTCTTTTCTCCTCTCTCAACTTGCCGTATAGTGCCCCTGTTTTTGTTTTTTTCTTTTTTTGGGGAAAACGTGCCAAGATTTGCCCATAATCTTGGCACAGCCCCCTTCGCTTTGGAAACGATTGGACCGTCTTTAGAAGGAATCGATGAAAATGTGTCCAGACACATGGCCCAGCTCAACCAGACATGAATTGATCATCAAAATATCAACATCATCATTTCGTAATGGAGTGTGTTGGTGCCTTCAGTGCGAGGGGAATAGCCAGACTGAAAAGCAGAAGCTGCGGTATCAAGAGAGTGTAAATAAGTGAGGAGTTGTATTCCAAATTCTGCCTTTTTCTTTTTCTTTTTTTTTTCTGAAGTTTCTTTGAGCGTCTCCATAATGCAGATGATCCAGTCTGTTGAAGTTGTAACATCTTACTACTAGAAGACTTAAGTTACCTCATAATATTAAAGTAACATTTATTAAGACTTAAGCAAGTATTCATTACAGCAGGGACGGTTGCTGCATTGGGTGATGCGCTAAGACAATTGTATAGCATAGTTTAGCACAGCTTTGGGCCACCTTGAGTGCACCATGTGCAGGTGTGTTTGCCTGCACAGCTATGTCTGCAGCCTCAAAGCGGCACAAATGTTTCTTTCTCCTACTGTCTGTAAGCCAGATTAAAGGTTCAGAAAAACGTGGACAGACCTAATTGGTATCTATTGTTTACCACGAAGAATTCCTACCAAATTTTGACCGTAATTCAGTTAAGATAACCTGCTTAAGGTGTTAACATGACCGTTATAATCTAATCTTTAGATCACATGTAAGCATGCTCTCTCTGTCTCTGTCTCTGTCTCTGTCATGGCCGACAGCGAATGTGTTTTCACCCCAGAAGTCAGCACACACGTCTCCTCTATCGCTCTCTCTCTCTCTCTCTCTCTCTCTCTCTCTCTCTCTCTCTCTCTCTCTCTCTCTCTCTCTCTCTCTCTCTCTCTCTCTCTCTCTCTCTGTTACTTCTTCCTTCCATCTCAATACTTCAGTGTTCAGGGTGGCAGTCTTAGACAAACTCCACCAGTGCTTGTATAATTGCTTATTCAATGCTGACCCCTGCTCAGTTTGGGAGGGAGGAGGGTGAAGGAGGAGAACGGAGAAGGAAAAGGGGGGAGGAAGAGTGTGGGGGGAGGGGAGGGGAGGGGGGGGGTAGCTGGAGCCCTCAACATGGCTGCCAAGGCCCGAGTCAATGTGGAGCCTGTTTTTCGGGATATAAGGGCCGTCCACGAGTCCCAAGCCAGGGCCCTTTCCTGTGGGCCGTGCTCCTCCTCCTCCTTTTCCTCGTCTTCGTCCTCCTCCTTCATCCTCCGCCCTCCTCTGAGCCCGGCTGGACCTGGCGCTGGCACAGAGGTCCCTTTGTTGTGCACCCGAGGGCTCGGGCTCTCTCTTTCCACAACCCCCACCCCCCTTCCTCCTCCTCTTCCTCACCATCCCTCCCTCCCAGGCTTCACAAATATGAGATAATAGGAAAAATAGAGCTGGCCGCTTGTGGTGACTCAGGGCAAAACGTCTGAGTGAAAAATAGAAAGTGAGTGAGAAAGAGAAGAGAGAGAGAGATGGTATTGTTTGTGAGGCTGGTCGGGGCGAGCTGGACTGAAGTTGAGTCTCCTCTTTCTCTCTCTCTCTCTCTCTCTCTCTCTCTCTCTCTCTCTCTCTCTCTCTCTCTCTCTCTCTCTCTCTCTCTCTCTCTCTCCAGCAGCTTCTGAACCAAAAGCTCACTGTGGATCCAAAATCCGGATGGGGGCTCGCTCTAACACATGCGCACACACACACACACACATGCACACACGCAAACACACACACACAGTTTTTCTCTCTCTCTCTCTCTCTCGGCAGGTGGACGGGGTTGTTTTGGCTCGGCTGCAGGGCAGCAGCTTGACTCCGTTTGAGCCAATGAGCCAAGATAATAGCCGACGATTCCAGAGTTATTGTCAGCGTTTTTCCCCCCTCTGCTTTTCCCAGAATCCTTCTCGCCGCCGTGCGGGATCGGAATGGGAACGTCACCCTCAGATGAATTAATGTGCTTCCCTATGAAAATACAACAAGCGCTATTCACTGTCGTACGTTCAAAACCAGACAGTCAAAACAAGGATGGATGGTTTTTCAAAAGTTTTTAATAATATAAATATTGTATATCCAGTGCAAACATCATATAGCTTTAATTAGGAGCTGGAACAAGCTGACACATAATACAAATGTTTGAAATAATAGGATTTTTCCAACCTTAAAGCTACTTAAGAGCGAAAAGAAAGGGGGGAATCTGCATTTCAAGGGGTTAACATGTACACACACACACACACTCCTTTACCGTCCTGTGTGCCTTACACTTCCTCTCTCCCCTTTCTTCTGTTCATTTCCTCACCCATTCATTTTTGTCAAGGGGGAGGCGGGTAACCTTCCTCACCCTCAGCTTCCAACACCCCACCCTGAAAATATGCGGCCCACACCCCTGCGTGGGCACCAAACTCCACCCGCTTACCTCACAGAACACACACACACACACGTCCTATACGTCAGAAAAACAGGGAGTAGCTACACTGATTTTCGTGGAAAGTGTTGTGCTGTCCTCCTTTATTATGTGATGTTTGGCCTTAATTGGCAGTAGTAGACGCTTGCTATGTTTCCATCCGACTGTCAAGTTTTTGTGAAAAAAAAGAACACTTTTGAAATACTGCAGACCATGAAATCAGGTGCATTTCCATCTAGTTGGCCTGAAGCGAATGAATCCTTGAATGTGAGAGAAGTGGAAAGAGTCTTTCAAGAGTTGATTTGCATCAAGCAGGTTGTTATTGTTGTGCAGTGTCAGGTAATGGTGGTCATATTTCCTGTTCTTATATAAAGATGAAAACAAGGAAATGCAGTTTGAAAGTATCCTAATGCACTAACAGCCATGATGGGAAGCTAATGCGTAAAAGAGGGTAGGACAGTTTTTGTGAGGTCACAGTTTCAGGATACCCAAACACATCTTTTAACCGATGCACACGCTTGTGTGTGTATGTGTGTGTTTATCATGGGTGACAGTGAGGGTTCATTTCCCATAGTGTTCACCACATCAATCAACATCTCACTAAAAGCTGCAGCATGCCAACTCTTCTTCTCTTCCCCTCTTTTTCTCTCTTCTCCCCTCCACTCCTCTTGCCTATTTCCTTCCATTTTGCCATCCGCCACACAATGAAAAAGCCTCTTGGCTTTTATTAATAGTTAAAGTGGCCCCGGCCTGTCACTGGGGACAATAACTGCAGCCCTGTTAATAAATAAAAATAATAACTAGGAGATGGAGACAGAGAGGGAGTGCAATGGAAAGAGAACAGGCGACACTGCCATTTGTTGTTCCCTCTCACTTGTCAAAGCTCTTTGGCTTAAAAGCCTCTGTCATTGTTGAGGGAGAGATGAGAGTGAGAGACAGAGAGAAGGGGGGAGAGAGAAGGGGAGCGCCAGGGGCTAATAGCACCTGTTGGGGTGATGGTGAGACAGCTGTCAGGGGGGGGGTACACAGGAGCACACTCTTTCTTCTACTCTTTCTTCCTCTCTACGCGTGTTTCTTTCCGAACCTCCCTGTTATTGCAACAGATTCTTCATCTGTCTCAGTCTTCCTCCCGCCTTCACCCCACTGCTAACCTATTCCCTGAAGGCTACGGTGCCTTCTGACAGAAAGCACTAGGGCACATCAGGGGACGCAGCGCTGAAACTGACTAACTGGGCTGAGTGCTAGCGTCCGAAAAAAAAAAAAAAAAAAAAAATGCAAGGACACACCAGCCAGAGTCCAAGGACGGGTGGAAGGATTTTAAAAAGCAAGAGTGAGGGATGAGAAATAGAAAGAACGAGACGTGGACCGCCTCGAAGTGCAGCATTGATCTTTCGCGACATACAGTGTGTGTGTGTGTGTGTGTGTGTGTGTGTGTGTGTGTGTGCGCCCAACGGAGCGTGAGTGCTCTAGTATTGAAGCCAGAGGACCTGATTCAGGCCTCTGGGGAGGCTGCAGGCACACACACACACACACACACACACTGAGGTACAGTATGTAGGACACGCTGCAATGCTTTGCGTGTCCCCACTCTCTTGCATGTATCCTTGTTTGTCCGTGATCATGTGTCATTTGAAATCCTGAAAATCTCCTGGTGGTTTCTCATCCTCATCTCGCCACGCCATCGCAGGAAGAAATAAATAGAGCGATGAAGGGGAAAGAAAGAATGACGTTTGGGCGAAGCACTGCTTTTTGTGTTTTGGATGATGGTTAAAAGTACTCAGATTTTGTTGTTGAGTGTGGCGGCTGTGTGTGTGTGCGCGTTCATGTCTCACTTAATAGTGGTGGAGAAAACATGCTAAGCTGTTCAGCTCAACACACTGGACATCTCTTGCTCTCTCTCTCTCTCTCTCTTTCACTGTGGGAAGCATTAGTGTGTGTGTGTGTGTGTGTGCGCGCGCGCGCATGTGTACGTGCGTAGGTGTTGGTGAAGCTATCTCATACCAGTGAGATTAAGACCTTTTTTTTCTTAAATCATTATAGAGAAAAAAAACATTCCAGGAACATACAAACTTTTTGCCTGCCATCGGCAGTTACCAATGTTTACGCGTCTGTGTGTGCAGCTATATATACCGCGTGGGCTCATTCAAGTGTATGTGTTGTGCATGCATGTGTGTTTTGCGGGTGTTTGTGCATTCAAGTGTGTGTGTTTGTGTTGGCTGATAGGGTTAATCTCCCCACTCAAAGTGTAAAACCTCTTTCCTTAGCAAGGCCTTGCATCCCAAGTGCAGATGGCTCCCAGTAAACAGAGTACTCTCTCTCTCTCTCTCTCTCTCTCTCACCCTTTTGCTTCACACTTTCATTCTCCCTTTCTGTCTGATCATTTCCCTCGTTCCTCTTTGTTCATGTCAATAACAGTCAACAGGGTGGCTGAGTTGATGGCAGCATGTGTATATGTGTACATGCGTGTGTGTGTGTGTGTGTGTGTGAGATCGCTATTAGCGCATAGATGTACACACATGCAGGGTTGAATCTCTGCATGCGTTTGCTCTCTTGTGTGACATTTCCATTCCCCCCCACTGTGTGTGTGTGTATGTGCGTGCGTGCGTGCGTAGATCCATGTGTGAGTGCGACCATGGTTAGGATTGTAATTAATGATCCTGCAGGTTCGTGTGCACATGTGTGTGTTGTGCAGGGGTTGGTGTGTGTAAGGGTTGGTGGAGTGTGTGTTGAAAACAAAGCACTAGCTGATAATGTGTCCATTGTGGCAGGTGCATTAAGGCCCTCTTTGTCTCAGGGCCCACAGGGCTAATGATTCTCTAGCAGCAGGTAAGAGGGAAAAAGCCTCTCTCTTTCTCTCCCTCTCTCCTCTCCACTTGTTTCTCTCTTTATCTTGCGTTGCCTCTCTCGCTATTTTCCCTTTTGCTCACTTTGTTTTTGTTCTTCGGATTTCCTCTCTTTCGATTATCAGCTTCTATTTCCACCTTTCTCTCCCACCCTCTCTCTCCCTCTCTCTCCTGCTGATGCGGCCATTAGGCTGAGCTGCCGCTGCCTTTATTACAGCAAATGGACTTTAAATGAGCTTTATTGTCATATTGGCCAGCCAACTGAATCCCTCTCTCTCTCTTTCCTCTGCCCCCACCCTCCCCCTCCCCTAAACAGAGGCCCCCAGCATTGAGAGGCTGTTGTCAAAGGACTGGAAGGATAAACTTTTGGCCATGGGCTCAGGGCACATCGGGGAAATTAAAGGTATGGTACAACTAAACAATGACAGAAGTAAACTTAAGTGAGCTCAATGCAATTAACCCTTTGAACTTAATAAGATGCATCTCCGATGTCCATTGAGGAAAAAAGTCCAAAAAGTCCATAAATCTACTGAAAAACCTTAAAAAAATACTTTTTTAAAACTTCATATCTTGACGCATAATCAAAAGAGATCCAGGTGGTTGTTGTCTGTATCCATGGTAACAGTGCAGAACTGCTAGTGGCTAATGCAATATGACTTTTCATGGTGCAGAGTCACCAAAATGCAATCAGATATATAGCAGACTAAAAAGAATAAAAAATAAAAAAATAGAAATTCAGCTGTAGCCCCCCTCCTGTTTACATCAAGTATGATGGGAAAACCAGTAACAAAACCTTAAAACATATCCAAAAGTGAAAGAAAAACCAAACGGTTGAAAAATTTGTAAAAATCAGCTTTTTTTGTTCTAGTCTTAAGGCTTGGAATGTCCCATCAGCGTTGTTCTTGTATCTTTGTAATACTAACTCTTTACTCTAATAAAATACATATATACACCAACCCAGTCTCACGGCAGTTCGTGAAATGGTCACGTTATTTAATCTATTGATTTGTGTTCACAGGGACGTTTTTGTCGTTTTTTTCGTGGTGGCCAGCACGAAAATGTGAGACCGTGTTGTATACACACAGGGGAAGAAACCCAAACAATTTTACAACCCCTCACATATGAGTTGATGGCATTTTCTGAGTAGTCCAACTTATACTGAAAATTACAATAAATGGCATGCCTAGGTAAGACATGTAGTTGCTAGGCCATGAACCTGTAATTAAAGGGTATGAAATCCAAGGAAAACAGCCTATGTTCGAGGTTAAATTGAACAGAAATTGACTAAATTCAGTTGAACTGAACTAAAAATGATCTGAGCTGCCCTGAACTGAACCAAGCTGGCCGCCTCGTCCCGCGTTCGACCGACATGTCAAACAGTCAATGACGTCTCTGCAAGTCCATCAGCTCTGTGTTAATCTCAGTGTTAATCGCCCATTCTATCCACACCAACCCTTCTTAACATCCAAGAGCGAGACAGACGGAGCAGGACAGAGGGCAGGAAGTGAAACAAAAAGGGAGCTGCGCTGTGAATATGCGGGAACAAAAGTCAGCTAGAGAGAAAGAGAAAGTGAGGGTGGGGGGGGAAAAGACGAGGTGAGAGAGGTGGAATAGTCTGGCTATTATTCCCTGTAACTCCAGGGCAAAGCCGCCGTTCTCCTCCAGTAATTGAGCTTCATTAGGAAGCAAAGCAATATGTAATCAAAGAGCCTTGCGGAGCGGCGTGGCCGTCGAGATGGGGGCTCCATTGATCAAACCCCCTTTTCCCAGCTCCCTGCCGAGCTGACATTTCTGTGTAGGGGCGTCCCGCTTGGTGCACCACACACCAACAGCTGGGAAGCAATATCAGGAGAGTGTGTGTGTGTGTGTGTGTGTGTGTGTGTGTGTGTGTGTGTGTGTGTGTGTGTGTGAGAGAGAGTGCGTGCGTGCGTTGTACAGTTAAGTCCATGTGTGTGTCTTAGACAGTGCTTACATAACAATGTGTGTCTGTGAGTGACGTCTACTTGTACCTATGATAAGATACCAAAGATAGAAATATATGGAAAGTGTTCTTACACTTTTTTTTTTTTTTTTTCTTCATCGAATTCCATTGAAGAGCTTTTTGTGGGGGAACAAAGTGATTTTGAGCCACAGCCTCCCGCTTTGTCTGCATAGTGAGAAGCAACATTGGTAAATAGGCCCCATGCGGTTTACATAGCAAAACACACACATACACACTCACAAGTATGGAACTCATAGCAACTAGAATACATAAAGTGTCATTAGCATCAGATGTGCAGCATGAGATAGTAGAGAGTGACAGGAAAGATTCATCTCTTAAACTCTTGTTTTCCTTTAGAATTGCTCCTCATGCTTCTTTGCACACTGTGCGGCAGTTTTATGTACACTATTGACTTGTTTCGGCACTGCGATGAAGCTCAACAATGTCACACTGGGGGAAATATTGAAACCCTAAGATTCTTTATTCCATCAAATTGAAACATTCTGGATGACTTTTGCATCGTTGTTTGCAAATTTTTCTCAATCTTGTGCCCAGAATACCTGGTATCTTTGGAAACGTTGTAATCTGAACTGTAATTTAAGGTTATTTGGGTTGGAATTAAGCTTGGCTGCACAACATGAGCTTGTAAACAGGATTTAAGAGGGTAAAGGTTGCGATCAAATTCACAACCTCCAATGCCACTAATAGTAAGACGCTGTCAAGCAACTCAAGTAAACTATTAGGAAAATCAGGTTATTGCAAATCATGTAGTAAGTGCTTTAATCAAACCTTCATTTTATTACCTTAATCTTACTTAATTTGATTAAATACCATAATTGTGTTATTGTGTCCGTGTAAATATATACTGAATTTACCCCTTATAGTTCCAGACTAGTTTTTTTTCTGTCTACCTCGGTCTACTCTTCTCCCCACTTCTTCTCTCCTCCGCCGTCATGTCTGTGTCTTATCCTTCTCCTCCTCTCTCTCCCTCATTCCCTTCCCCCTCAGCCATCTCATCCCCACTCCTCCCTCCTTTCCGGGGACGGGTTATCAATGCAGCCGGGGTCATTAATTAGCACTGCAAACACGGTGACAAGGGTTACATTGTTACAAATTGGTTAATTACGCCGTGCACGGGTGTGTGCGCGAGGAGAAACCAAAGAGAGTTGGTGTTGGTTCGACAGGTTTGTAGGTAAGCGCAGGCCGCAGCAATCTGCCTTAGGAGGAATGTGTGCGAACCGATGGAGGAAACCAGTTATCGATCCGCCCTGCCTGCCTCGCAGCAGCTGAGGAAACAAGCCGGCGCGAGCTGATTTATGGGGCGACCGCAGAAATTCTGAAAGTCCAAATAGGAGGGTAAGAGAAGGGAGAGACAAGGAGGGGAGTTTGTAAATCTCGTCTCAGTTAGGAAGCGTGTTGTTTTCTTGGATTCTTCCACTTCTGCAAATACTCTGGTTTACTGATGAAAGATCCACAGCTGAGAGGGGGATTGGGAGCAGCTTGTAGATAGAGAACAGACTGCTTGTCTTCGTTTTTCACACACCTAACTCTCCCGGCTGCTGCTCAAAGGAATGGCCTTCCACCTCAAGATACACACTGTTTTGCACAAAAGTACTCAATTTTACTGTGTTTGCGTGCGTGCGTATGTGTGTGTGTGTGTGGGGGGGGTTAACCCCAACAAGAACCCCCTACAAGAAAGACTCACCTTTCACCTTTGCAACCCCCCTTATCCTTTTTTTTTCTCCCCCTTGCCCCCTTCCTCCCAACCCCTTCACCCCCCAATTGAACAGGCTAACGTTTTTAACACAAGGCTCTTTCTTGTCTTGGTCAGCTTCGGCTACACACACACACACACACACACACACACACACACACACACACACACACACACACACACACACACACACACACACACAAGCACGCTCACACACACATTTCTGGCTCTACAAAGGTGGGTCTGTGAGTTAGGACAGCGGCGTGTTTATTTTTCCAGCGGCCAGTGCTCCCGACAGTTGCCTTTATTGTTCATTGTTGGCGGATGGATGGAGTGCGGGGGGAAGTGAGGGGGTGGGGGCGTCGGTGTGCAGTGGGGGTGCGGGGGGTGGTATAGCGTGAGGTGGCAGCTACCAACAGTGAGGACAAATGGATGGCTCTCACCTTCCCGAGCGGTCAAAGGGCAGGTCAGCAGCCGTGGCTCCTCGCCTTTTTCCCTGCCATCCTCTCTTCTGACTCCCCCTTTCATCCCCCTGTTGTGTTTCTCTTTCTTTTCCTCCCTGCTTCCCTCTCTTTCTCTCCTTCTCTCTTCCTCATCTGGTTTGACTGGCGCAGGAATGTGGCCCTGTTAAAGGTAGCAGCTGAAGAACAATGGGGGATTGTGCTATTCCACACACGCACACACGCACACACACACACACACACACACACACACACACACACACACACACACACACACACACACACACACACACACACACACCAACAAAGGCATGTAGGCAAACATTGGTACATAAGACCAGACATGGGCGCACACACTCATACTGATTGTGCCTCGGTGTGCCTCTTTATAACTACATCCTGTTGAATGATTTAGGCCGTGTGTGTGTGTGTGTGTGTGTGTGTGTGTGTGTGTGTGTGTGTGTGTGTGTGTGTGTGTGTGTGTGTAATGGAGCTGGTATGTCAGGATCTGAGACGTCAAAGGTCAGGCCATGCTAAATGTGAGCAGGAGGTTGGCTGACTGCAGAGTAAACACAGTCCAGACACACTCGCCTTCTCTCTTTCTCTCTTTTTTCCTCTCTCTTTCACACACAAACACACACACACACACACACACACACACACACACTTACACAGTCACAAAATACAGCTTGATAGCTACAGACCAATCTCCATATTTACCTTAAATTCAGTTCCAATCAAATACATTTAGATTTTACTTTCAGTTTTAGCATGATATGTAATTATCAAACCTGGCTGAAGATTTCTTTTGTTTGTTAAACATATGAATATGGCTCACATTTGCTTTGCCACCACATTTTGCCTGTTTACGAGTGTTTCCTCGGCCAGATTTATTTTCTTTATTTCAATAAGGCAATAAAGGCAGTGATGGATGTGGCTTGAGTAATCACTGCTGGCCCTCTGTGCCCGGGAAAATAAGTTAACATCTGGTTTTACAACTCTGCAGCGCACATACGCACCTTCCCCTGACGTGCCCCCTCCTACCGTCCAGAGGCCCTAACCAGTCATATATTAGGTTGACCAACAAGCCATGGATAGCTTTATACTGCTTTGTTGTTGTTCCTTCCTCCTCTGTCCCTCTTCTTCATGCCTCTGACCTCTAACCTCAGCCCAACAATCCTTTCTGGCCTCCGGATAGCCATTACAAACTCTCAAAGAAGAAGAACGGTGCAAGACATCTCAGCTTTTTGATCCTCTTACATTTACATCTTTTACAACTTCTTCTGTGATATGTATGTATAATGGCTGACACATACTGTACATTAACACGTAGAAAATGTCCTTTTATCGCTGATCAGCTAGACATTCTTTTAAATGATGAAAGAACTTTCATGGCGTAACCTCAACCGAGTCTTTCACTTTTCTTCAAAGTGCTACCATCTCACCTTTGACCACTCTCTTCCACTCCCCCCCTCTCACCCTATAGGTACTGCAGACAGCCTGGCGGAGAAAGAGCGCCAACTCATGGGCATGATTGGCCAGTTGAGCAGCCTGAGGGAGCAGCTCCTGGCGGCCCATGAGGAGCAGAAGAAGCTGGCCGCCTCGCAGATGGAGAAGCAAAGGCAGCAGATGGAGCTGGCCAAGCAGCAGCAGGACCAGGTACAGGGGCACTGCATGTCAAGGCCTTCGTTTGGAAACACTGTAAACTGTATGCCTACGCTGCAAAACAAATCCATCCTAACAAGTCATTTAGTCTGACTGTACAGTAGTGCACAACATTAAAAAAAACTATTTGTTATATCACTTATTTCCTATTAAGCCAGCACTTTTCAACAATTTTCCCCATCTGTAGATATCTTGTTTGATACCTTATTTTACAGTAACAATTTCATAGGTTTTTCCCCACTGTAATGCCACGAAGGAAAATCCTGTAAATGTATGTGTGCCTGATCAGTAAACAGTAAACAATGGCACATGATTGGATACTGATTTGGAGTCACAAGTTATAAACACACACGCACACGCACACACACACACGCACACACACGCACACACACACACACACACACACACACACACACACACACACACACACACACACACACGGACACTGTATAGCTTTCACACAGCCAGAGACATACGCCTTTGGCAGCTTGAACACAGGGACATTGCACAGGAATAAGCTGAGGGTATGTAGTCCTAGAGCGGATGTAGCGCAGACATACACACACATGCTTACACACATACACACACACACACACTCCAAGCTCCCAGGCGACAGTCTGCCAGGTATTTGCATAGAGAAGGGTTTCCCTCTTTGTTGTGCTTTTTAGCTTCTGGGAAGCTTGGGTTTGCGAAGGGAACACACACACGCACGCATGCACACACACACACACACACACACACACACACACACACACACACATGCAGAAACACAGCTGTAAGGACGATTCACCTGTGACAAACACAATGCCTTACAGTGCCCTTGGCTGCATCCCGTACCAGTGTGCAGCGAGTCTGCCTGTACTGTGTGTGAATACTGTATGCTTGGGCTTCTTTTCCACTCTATGAGCCACTGTAGAGTTTCTCTGCAGAAGTTAATTACATTTCAGGCTGCAGAACAAGTAAGAATAAACAACTGGCAAGCTTAAGAAACAGAGTAAAATGATATTACAAGCATTAAAACGGTGCAAATAAATGTGTAAAAGTGACAAAATCTCCCCAAATTGATCTTAACTAATAGATTTGAATTCAAAATGTGGACTTTACAACATTCCAGGCAGTAAGTGTGTCGTGTGACACAGTTGTCCACTTGGCTGTGAGCTGAGTCCAGATGAGATGAGCTTTTTAATATTTCATACCAGGGCATCGACCCTCTGTCGTGCAACTGGGGCCTCAGAGACCTGCAGATGTGTCGCATCTCCCACAGGCCCTGCACACACACACCGAAGCACACACACAACAACAACACGTGCACACGCTCCCACACAAACATCGTGCATATACATTGTAATAATGTGTTGTGTTCGCCGTCCTCAGATTGCCCGGCAACAGCAGCAGCTTCTGCAGCAGCAACACAAAATCAACCTCCTGCAGCAACAAATCCAGGTGAGGCCCGTGTGTCTGTGTGTGTCCATCCACATGCGTAGTCATGTGTGTGTGTGTATCTTTCCAAGTGTTTGTGTGGATGTGTCCTGGTGCGTGTCTGCATGGCCCACAAAGGCAATTTTGTGATTGTGATTGTTGCAGCTTTTCTTTGCTCAGCCATCAGCATTTGGGACCTTGAAGCAGGATTGACTTACATTAGCCCCTCCTCCTCTTAACACACATACACACACACACACACACACACACACACACACACACTCACTCACTCACTCACTCACTCACTCACTCACTCACTCACTCACACATACACAACCTGTGTAATCACGTGAAAGTGGTCAGTGTGGTTGGAAAAATCAGCACTAGTATAGTATGTACGTTTTAAGTCTTTATTATATAAATCAATGTTTGCACGTCAAGCTGGCAGTGAAGTTCATCTTTTCCATATTTATTCCATTGTGTCCGAGTGGCGGTAGGGGTGTGTTCACAGGCAGAGCAGTAGATTGGCTCTGATTAAGCAACGCTAACGTTGTACAGATTCAAACTAGGCAACCAAGCCAGTGAGAAAAGCCAAGAAGGGGTCGGGAAGACGCTCAAAACAACGCTGACAATAGGTTAACCCTTTCTGTGGTTTCACCTTCTAGCCAAAGAAATGTTAGAATTAGATCTCATTATACCTCCTTAAGTGTTTATCATGGCAACCACAAGGTAGCTAACGGACATTATTATTAGCCATTCACATTTTTTTCCTCACGAGAGCTGATTTTTTTACCCTTCCTGGGTCAAATTATACTTCATATAATTTGGATCCGACCTGACTCGGGTCTGAGGTTGGGTTGTGGTTACTAAGAACTGTGTTTGACCCTAATTTAAGAAATTCTTCTTTCATTAGAGCAGTGGTACTGTCACAGATGGAGCAAATGAACATATTATGATATTGAGAAGAATTTAAGTTACGTAATCAATTGATTTAAGTCACATAGTTACCCCTGATCTCTGGCTCTCCGGTGTGTACTGCACAATTATAAGAACAAATACAAAACATAAATACATGTGGTGTTGTACAGTACATATAATTAAGCACATTTGGTTTAATTTCAGCTTGTTTTTTTCTCCCCCGAGCAGAGGACTCGTTATGTATCACTCTGCTTTTTGTCAATCACCTGACATCTGCAGGAGGAATTCCTTTCACCAGGAAATACCAGGAAATGCAAACTTAGTTGACTTCTTATTGGCAAAGGCTTCGTTATGAACAAGATGTTAAACAGATCTAATAATGCAGATTGTAGACAAAGTGTATAACCTTGTATAGACCAAAATAATCTGCAAAGTAAATCAACTCAAAAGTCCCTTTGAATGCGAATCTGTGTCTTAAGCTTCAGAGAACTTGGGTGGGTATATATGTAACACTTAAAAATGGAGGTATTGTCCTTTTGGGTGCTACACTGGAGCCTCTATCTTGGTCCAGGTGGCTTGGAACGAATAGCCCAGGCCTTTGTAAAAGCAGATGACACTGAATTTTGAGCTGAGAAAGCCGGGCTTTGTATCATAAAGAGACACCCTGTCCAAGAGGGAACACACACACACACACACACACATTCCCTTTCCCCCAATAGTTTAGCCATACACAGTTTGTGTGATAAGAGACCTTGTGATAGCATGCGTGTGAGACGTGTGTCTATGAGTGTCCGCGACTCTTTGTAAAGCAGCTGTGTTTATTTGCTTTGTGCGAGTTCAAATTCTGAATTGTTCGGGTTTTGTCTTTCTGACAAAAAAAAGAAGTCTGGTTCTGAGGATTTCTCTGTGCATTCTCGAGCGTCCATTTCTTCATCCACGCATACGTGCGCGCGTGTTCGCCACAGCTGTGTGTGTAAAGCTATAAACACGTCCGCTCATGATTCACTCCCTGACGACCCAGCGGAGACAAAGCTCTCTTTTCCCATGACTTTGCAACCTTTTCCCAAACAAGCGTTGCTCCATTGAACGGGCCCAACAATAGTTGCTCACAAGCAGGGGCAGCTGTAGGCAGCCTCGTTAAGAGAGGGACACAATCAACAGGGGCTCATCACAGGAGCACAAAAACACACACATTCACGTATATCACACACATCAAAGTGCGCACAAACACGGACAAACATACAAAAATGTAGGCCTTCGCACTTATCGCGAGCAGTCACAGAGAGCGCTGCACACTCGCCCGATGATCAAACACACACTCATCATCAAAGAATTGGTCGAGAAATACACTGCTTAATCATTCATGAAGAGATTGTCCGCACAATCCCACAATACAATGGCCTGCCAGAGAGAGGGCACCAGGTTCAGTGTGTGTGTGTGTGTGTGTGTGTTTTGTGTCTGTATGATAAGCCCCTTGTGATTGCATTTCCCCCTAACGAGGCTCTGAGTTCAGCTGTCCCTTCGTGTGCGTGTGTGTGTGTGTGTGTGTGTGTGTGTGTGTGTGTGTGTGTGTGTGTGTGTGTGTGTGTGTGTGTTTGTGTGTTTTGTGTGTCTGCGTCCTTGGCTTTGTTAGCCACCCTAACCCCCCAAAGGCCTGTGAAGAATGCTTTCAACCGTCCACTTGGAAGAGGTGATGAAATGAAACGAATAATCAAGCTCATGAAAAAGAGAGGAGAGTGACACACATCCCTCATAAAAGGAGGACAAATTATTTATTGTCCTCGCGTCCGGTTTCCTATTTTTTCTCACCCTGAAACCCAAATCAAGCTAGTGATATGCGTGTCAGCGTCCGCTATTTGGGCCAATGGGCACTCGCCGAACGTGGCGCGAGCCGACAAACAAGCAAGTTAATTTACAGAGGCGGGCATCACGGCAACACAAGCTAATGACATACAGGACACACATGCACACACAAGTCATTAGTCTCCAGAAGTCAGCGATTGGCTACTTTATCGCTCTCACTAATTGATTCTACCTGGAATTATCCATGAATTAGCATAAATTATGATGCTTTCATTTTGTGCCAAGTCTTGACCCTAGATTTTCCTTTAATCTTAAACCTAAACCCAAACAAGACCAGGAATTAATGATCCCTACTTTGGACTACATTGTGCTCAATCTGAGGGGATAACATAACTTGCTCTCTACCGAATTACAAAAACAAGAGCATATGTGCACATGAAGACACACATAAAACACACGCACACACACACATGCACTCCTACCCCCTGCTAGGGGCCTTCTTGTTAAGCTCGAAGGGGTGAGCACATTTCCTCAGACTTCCCTTTGCTTTGCCCCTCGTCTTCTCTCATTCTAATTAAACAACTTGTCTCCGAGGCTCCCTCCGGTGTCGCCAGGGACGACTGTTGCCGCTGTGCGGGGAAGCGCAACGGGGATGAAAGGAGCTCACCTGCCGCGCGGCTCAGGGCTCACCTCGAGAACACGCGCACATTTTTCGTAGAATAGAGGCAGCACAAACACTCACAATGTACTGTACATTGAAACAGTGGGATGAGGGGACACGAGTGTGTCCTGCCTAATGAATCAAAACTCACTCAACCTAACCACACACGCAGACCAGTGTGTGTCTCTGCTGGCTGTCTTCCTTCTCATCAAGCGCCACCGTCGCTGTAGCTAGGAGACAGCGAAGCAGACAGAGAAGGAGGGAGAAAGAATCAGAAAAATGAGTAAAGCCACCTGATGCTTTGAATAGTGTAAGAGAGGCCAGACGCGCCGGCGACAGCGGCTAACAAGCTCTCTATTAAGGCTAACCTACATTGGTAACTCAATACACACAGGCTCACAACCACACACACCCACACACCTCCATGTGTATTACCTGATGCAGTCATAAGCACAAGACTTTGTCCGTGTTGAATATTTTTAATTCTGTGCAACAAAAGGAGAAAAACAAAAGCAAAAACCCTAAAAAGCTTTTCATTCATTTCCACACACAATTACAATAAATCACACACACACACACACACACACACACACACACACAGCACCTCTGTACTCTGTGCATAGGAGCGGGTAACCCAATTGCCTGTGTAATTGTTTAATCACTCCCATTACACCGCAACCAGTGTAATTTGTGTTTTTCTTACACACTTTATGTGTCAATGTGCGCACACACACACACACACACACACACACACACACACACACACACACACACACACACACACACACACACACACACACACACACAATTTTCTCTAATGTACTCACACACACACACACACACACACACACACACACACACACACACACACACACACCTGTGTGTGTGTGTGTGTGTTTGTGTGCATCCCAGCCATTGCAGAGCCATTGGGACATGAACCATGGCCCTACATTCACAGCAGGCTGGCCTCTAATAGCCCCTGTCCATAGAAAGTTAATGGGCTAATATTAAAAGCCAGCTATCGCTCTCTCTCTCTTTTTCCCTCTCTCTCTCTCCAAATTAATTATTGGTTCTGTCGCTCGCACGTCCCTTCTTTAGCAATAGGTCATCCAGGTCTTGCATTAATTGCCGGAGCATATGGTCGCCAACAGATTTTAGCTGTGGGACTCGCACTTTAGCGGGGGCTATTTTTTTCGCACGCTCAAATGCGAGCCATATTGTGCGGCGCTGGCAGCTATTGTTCGGCGCATTAACTTCATAGAGCTAATTACTCCCCAATAATAACTTTACCTTGGAGTTTTTAGCGTGCCGCGTGCCAACCAACCTGTTTCGCACCCCATATGTTAATTAGCGGCCACATCTTCATTATGCCGCAGCGGCGCTTTAAGTTCAAGCTGTGCTGCCTGGCGCGTGGTGAACGCAGCATCGACTCGCTGCCAATTATCCAACTCTTGCTCCCCTCTCCGTCTCTCTTTCTCCCTCTCTTGTTCATTCTGTTCGCTCTATCTGCTGTTTATTTCCTGGGAAGTTCTCTTGCCATAGTGGATTGTCGACTTATTTCTTTCTTTCTTTCTGTCCTCTTTGCCCCAGTGAAAGTTCTCAAGAAAAAGTTTCACACTTATATATATATATATATATATATATATATATATATATATATATATATATATATAATTATTTTTTCATTATGAGTGCTTTTCTTTGTTTCACTGATTAGAGGATTTTTTTAGATTAGTTCCAGTTTTGTTTGTTTCAGGTTTCTTTTTTGGATCTGGAGAAGGGGTTTACAGATAAAAAGGGGAGCACGTCGGCAGCCTACAGTAGCAGCGGTGTGATGTTTTTTGTCTGTGTGTGTTGTAGGTTTTCATGTTCGCTTTGGGCCTGATGTGAAAGAGAAGCTGAGGAGTGCGTTATTCCCCAAAGTGCCTGCTGTTTCAGATGTGCCTTTTCCCTTTATGTGGGATCTGGAGATTTGTCTGATACTGTAGTTCTCTTTCTCTCTCACCCTCACTTTCTTTCACAGGCTTTTCTTTCCTCCTGTCAATGCATCTCTTTGTCTCTGATTCTAATTCTCTGATTTGGGAGAGCTCTCTCTCCCTTTCTTGTCTTCCACTTGGTTTCAAAGTTTACGCTATGATCACGAGGCGAACACAGAGCTCATAATCCAATTTAAGGTATTGCATTATTTTACATCCAATATGAGGAGAAATATCAGATTAAGTCATTTTGTACATGGTAAATCAATGTAAACAGGAAGGAATGCACAGGGGGGCCATGATGAGGGAAACTCTCCCATATCATATGATCAGCGGGTGGACAAACACCCCCCCCACCCTCAAAACACACACACACACACCACACAGAGTCCTTGTTTCTCACAGTTTCACTCAACTTGCTCTGACCCATGTTTTCTGCCTGTGTGTGTGTGTGTGTGTGTGTGTGTGTGTGCGCGCGCGCCAGTGACCATGGTAGGCAAGTGGTGCTGCTCATCAGCTCAACAGCTGTTACACATATATCCAACTCTCCAACTATTATAACCGCTCCATATGGTAGGGAATGATCCTCCATAAACCATTCTCTGTCTTTCTTTCTCCCTTCTGTTGCTTGATCTTCTTATCCCATTGTGGAGGCTTACATGTATTGTGCAACAGTTCTGTTGGCTGATTAATATCTTCTTATTGTGTGCAGTCTTTTTGTTATGAGATAGAAAATGAGACAGATATAGGGAGGAGAAGACATTTTACAATATCTTCATTTTCCTTTGTAATAAAAGAAAGCAAAGCCATCTGCACACAAACACCGACAGCCGTCATACAATATATGTGCCACAGCTTCTATGTATGTATGTATTACGGCTGCCACTACTTCTCCTCTCCTCTCCCTTTTCCTCTCCACTTCATTCTTTTCTCCTCTTCATTCTCCAATCCTTTCTCCTCTCCTCTCCTCTCCTCTCCTCTCCTCTCCTCTCCTCTCCTCTCCTCTCCTCTCCTCTCCTCTCCTCTCCTCTCCTCTCCTCTCCTCTCCTCTCCTCCCTACGGTACATTACAGTATTGCTAGCCAGCTCCACTCCAGCATATGTCCAATTATGCCTGAAAGGCAAAGCGGAACTGTTCTGTCTGTGATTCGTCCCCGCGGGGGTCCTGTCCGAGCAACGCGCTGGAACGCCTCTCCCTTCTGATCGCGCGGCACGGCGGTTTATGGTTAACCAAAATGGTGAAGTAATTATTGTTTTTGGTGTAAGGGGGAAACAGGAGTCGCTTGAAGAGAGCTGTATTCCCCTGCGCTGTGATAGTTTGATTACAGTGCTGCTGGCTGCCGCATGCCGACACACAGGAGCAGGCGGAGGGGGAGGAGGAGACATGCTCACACACAGAGATATATACACACACACACACACACACACACACACACACAGGTATTTACAGTACACAAGCATGCATACGCCCAGGGAAAATTGAGTATACACACACAGGCAGGGAAAGCTGGGAGCGCTGTTAACAATGAGAGACGGCCACTCTCTCTCTCTTTCTCTCTCTCTTTACCTGTCTCAAGCACTTTAAGTGTCCATATCACTGAGATATTACCTGATTGTACTGCGGCTCCACCGCATCCTTATGATTGTGCAGCCATTTCCATCATTCCAGATCAATTTTCCCACATCAAACAGCTTTTACCTGCCCATTATCCTATTCGGCCATTACCCCGCTGCCCTCATGGCAAAGTAAGAGAGGGAGGAGGAGGAGAGAGGCGATGAGTTGTAAAGTGGGAGCAAAGTGCTTTGCAACCTGGAAAACCGGTCAAAGGCCGAAAGACCCATTTAGGGATTTGATTTAAAGGTGCCCCACTTTTATACATGCTGTTTAGTTTACTCGCCATGTGAAGTATTAGTTAGCCTTTGAAAACAGGTTCTGGAGGAGCTTTCTCTGTCAAATGCCCTGTATTCTTGTCCAAAATCAAATACACTCTGTCTTTCTCTGCTGATGCACAAGAGTTGTGAGAAAGTATATTTTGAAGAGTACTTGTAAGAAACCTACAAGCAACCTGTGAATTGGTTAAAAAGGTTGAATCTTATTAAGTCCCAAAAGACATCACAGATGTACATACAATATTTTTGTCTAAAGTTAGTCCCCATACACCTGTTTTTAAGGCATTTTTAAATTTGGTGTAAAAAGTACATGAGTAAAAAAAAAAAAAAAAAAAAGATAAGTGTTAGATAAGTAATTACATTGCAAGACCTGCCTCTTCTTCTTTTTAATCATATTTCAGTACAATGTAGGCGTAGCATTGTTGTAGCATTGTATTTTTACCATGCCCAAAGATTCAAAAGCAAAACTGGTGGCCAATGAAAACACCACATTGCATGTTCTAACTAAGTTAATTAAAATAACATAATGTACTGTAGCTAAAGAGTTACTGGGGCTCTGTTGTGAATGCAATCTTGTTGCATCCAACACATTGATTTTCTTGTGTTGACTTTTTGGAAAATTTGCACAAAATTTGCCTTGAGCTCCTTCCCTCTCTTCATATGCGTGCTTTCTACATCATACCAGCGTTACATCTAGGCTTCACAGCTCGATAAGTGTCCTTCTTTTCCTCCTCGTCTCACCTTCTTCCACTCTCCCTCACTTCCTTTCCTCGTCTTCGCCTATCCTTCCTCTCAAACTGTCAGTCAGTCCATCACACGCAAGTCTTTGTGCGTTGTTTTTGGCAGAACGCTGTTTAGTGCAACCATCTGTCTCCTACTTCTCTATTTTTCTGTCTCTCTCTCTCTCTCCTTCTCTCTCTCTCTCTCTCTCTCTCTCTCTCTCTCGCTCCTGTCATCTCTGCCAAAGCCACCCATCGGAGGAGCTTTTTTCTTGCTTCTCCTTTTAAAATCCTGGAAACCTTGTGAAGTCGTATGGCTCTCTGCCGACGGGCGAGAAGAGAGGGTTGTGTGTATTTGTGTGTTTGGGTTGTTGAGGGGGTTGATGTGGGGAGAAGGGAGAGAACATCATCTTCCAAATAAAAGGAAAAGGCCAGCTGTTGTGCGAGTTTAGTGAACTGTTCTCATAACTTGCTTTTTGTCTTTGAATCCAGAAAATGGTGTGTGTGTGTGTGTGTGTGTGTGTGTGTGTGTGTGTGTGTGTGTGTGTGAGACTTTGTTAGTGTCTTTGCAGACGGATGTCATATGCGTGTTCCATATGTACGCCATGAATATATGTATATGTGCCTGAATGCATATGATTCTGAGAAATTATTATGATGTAATTCAGATGTAACTGTCTTCAGAATGATACTTAAGGATGTTCTGGAATCAGTTACACAGCACTGTTGTTGGCATTATTGTGAACATTGTTTTCAGTGCATGTCTATGGGTGGTTACTGAAAGAGATGCCAAAGGTGCTCATGTTTTCTTCTCATTTTCCTCCCTTCTTCCTCTTTTCCTCCATTCACCTTTCCTTCCTTGCTCCTTTTCTACCCTCCCCCGCCTCTTCTTCCTCCTTCATCAGCAGGTCCAGGGCCAACTCCCTCCGCTGATGATTCCCGTCTTTCCTCCAGACCAGAGGACTCTGGCAGCGGCTGCAGCCCAGCAAGGCTTCCTAATGCCCCCTGGCTTCAACTACAAGCCTGGCTGCAGTGAGTAACGTCCACACATACACTCATAAAAAGGTGCAACTTTCAGTGTAAAAGTACTTTTTATGTGTGATGTTGCAACTCTTTTTTTCACCAAACAAGGTAGAGTCTGACCGTTTTTTCCCACACAAGGAGTCGGATTGCTTCCCAAAAGACAAGCTCGCCCCTACAACAACATCTCTCTCTTAATAGAAAAAACAGTCCAAATACACCCTTCCTGTTTACACTCTCTCTCTTTATCTCCCTCGCTCCCTCTCCCGCTCAGTCCTTTTGGCTCCATCCTTTTGTCTTGTCTTTTTTTTTTTTTTTTTTTATGCATAAAAGCAACAAAATACAGGCATCCTGCAGGACATGTTTTTTATTTTTATTTTTTGGCTATCACGCTCCGGCTGTGTGGCAATGTGTTGTTTACCATGATAGAGAGAGAGAGACAGATAGAGAGAGAGAGAGAAAGAAAGAGAGGTGGGTGCTTGCCAGGGGATGCTGGGAATAAATGCACGGTTGGGGGGGTTAGCAGAGGGGGGTGGGGCGAGAGGGGGGGGGGGTGGTAATGTGACCTGCCCCAGGTTCTCCTCACATTAACACGGGAAGCAGCCAGAACATGTTTCCAACACAGCCCACACACGCACTTACACACATAGACACACACAAACGTCCAGGCAGCCAGAGAATGCTTTGCGATATCGCAAACACACACAACAAAAAAAAAAAAATACTTTGACACAGATATGCGAGCGTGCACACGAGCTCGTGCACGCACAGCCCCGCTCCCCCTTAGAGTTTCACAGCTTCCCAAACAAGTCCATTCCATTTTAATTAGTGCCATCTTCACCCACGCCCACTGCCCACGTAAATACCCTGTCAAGTGGTGGGCTTGTCTTTTCACTGCCTCCGCCAACTCCAACCAGACTGGCACTCTGCGCCAGGCTGAGCCGCCCCTGAGAAAACTCTCTGGCAACTTTCAAAGTTGTTGTGAGTTGATGTAGTTTGGTGCTGCAGCTCTAAATAGGACATGTGTAGCATTGTGTTTCGACATATTCTCACGGCACTTCATAGCTTCAACGATATGAATAGATTTTTATCCGCACGTTATGGATATCTGTGCACTTTGGACAGTAAACACAATTTCTCTGTCGTCCAAGCCATTAACGCAACATGTTAGAGCAAAAGATACTGTAAGTGTTTCACTTTTGTGAGGATGTATTGAAAATGAACAGCACTGCATGTTAAGGTACTGTTCATGATTTACTTCAAAAGCTGAATTTGAAGCTGTTTTTTATTTTTTATTTCCAAAACTTGTTTGCTTAAATCATTATTATTATTTTTTTTTAACAGAAAACGTATGTGCAACTCAGCTCAGTTACTGAAGACAAGTATTTGAGAATGCTGTTGATCTTAAAGCCTGATGACATCATCAGGGTTAGTTTCTCTAACCGAGAGCCCCGGAAGACATTACCCAGCTCTTTTTACAGGTTTAGAAGTACTCATCATGACTTTAAATCTGTGAAGTGCCCCTTTTAAGAATTTAAGAAATGTAAAATTGGGCCCAAATTGACACCAGAGGAAAATTGATGGCGTTTTGCCTCTCACTTCTCTCTGTCTAGCTCCCTTATCGTCTCTTTTGTCAGTGAGAAATTTCATCCGGGCCCGCCGATCTCGCTGTCCCCAAGCCAAGAGCAACATGTTTGCTTTCCTCCGTCCTTCTCCCTTTTGTTACAGCGACCCCCAGGAGGAGCATAAATATCCACCCAGCTCATGTTTGTCTAGGGAGCGAGGAGAAAAGACCCATCTCCTAGAATACACAGTCCTGAAATAATTCTTGAATCCCTCCTGCCTTCCCCTCCTCGCTGGAGAAAAGAATGTCTCAGCTTTGGGTTTTTTTTTGTTTCGTTTTAAACAAACCGAGTTATATGGGAAAATATGTCGGAAGGAAAGTCTTGGCTTATGCCAAGCACACACACACTTACACAGGCACACACATAGACACACAATAGAAGATATGGCCAAGAAGCTGACCGCTGTGCTGAAGGTTCAGGTCAAGCCCTGAGAACATTCCCAAGTGTTTCTCTGTGAAGAGTGTCCTCGATGTGATACCAGTATGAAAGTCTGACCTCTGTGTACTGTATTTTGGTTAGTGGGCATGGCCAATAAAAAATCAGAGCTGTCACAGGCAGGTTTAATTCAATACAAAGATATTTACGTACAATATTCCTCCTCTCCTCTTCCTTTCCTCAACCTCCATCTCCTCCTCCCCTCATTTTGAACCTTTCTCTTCCTTCTTTTCTCTCTCTCCCTCAAAGTAATTACAGCACAGCCTATCTGCACCTGGTCACTAATAAACCGCACTCGTCCTTTTACTCTGTCTCCTTCTCCCTGCACTTCTGTCATCTCCTCCGCCCTGTTCGTCAATCTATCTCTTGATTTATCAGTCCTGACAGAGGGGAGGGGCGGAGGGGGGGGGGTAAAGGTGGAGAGTAACTTGTGAAGAGAGAAAGATGACAACACGGAGGACACAGGGATTAGAAAGTGGGAAACAGGGACGAGAGAGACTGAAAGCAGCCCTCTCCTAACAAAGCAGCAGAACAGACCGTTGAGGGGAGGGAAAAGAGAGAGAGAGGGAGAGCAGCAATCGGCAATGGCGGCTCTTAATTACAGCGCTGGGCCCAGCTTTATCAGAATCCCCTCACCTCGCTGCTTCTTTGTCAGGGGGTATTAAGGAGGAGGACACACAATCAGGCTTTTCATTAAGGTCCCACCGGCAGCGCACACAAAGGACGGCTTTAACAGCTGCAGAGGGGGACTCAGGTGGTGGTAGTGGTGGGGGGAGAGTGATGCGTGAGGCGAAGGGAGGAGAGGGACGAAGGTGGGATGACAGGGAGCAGAAAAACAAGAGGGTGAGGGGAAGGGGAGGGGGGTGCACAGACAGAGAGAGCTGGAGGATGAGGTAGGGGAAGGGGAGATAGATTGAGGATAGGGCGAGGGATGAGGAAAGGTTGAAAGAAGAGAGGGATGCTACAGGTGGAAAAGGAGATGAATGAACGAGAGATGGAGGACATGAAGAAGGGGATCCTAGGGTGTCAAAATGCACCAGAAACTATCACTGACGTGCTTAAAAACGGTGTGATCTTCTGTGGTTTTCCTCAGGTGACCCGTACCCTCTCCAGCTCATCCCAACAACAATGGCTGCTGCTGCTGCTGCCACACCAGGCCTGGGACCCCTCCAACTCCAGGTAAGACTACAGCATCTGCAGATGACATCGTGGAAGCAGATTTAGAGAGAGAAAAGATACAGTAAATAAAACGATGACAGCAACAACCAGAAGTCTTTGACTAAAACAATTCCTTTTCCCTTTCACTTGGCTGTTGCCAATGGTAATAAACCCCCTCACAGAGTTCACACCACATACTGGGGGCGATAATGCAAAGCTGTCACTTTCAGCCAATGTGTGGACAGTGACGTGATCCCATAAAAACATGATCTTCATGATCAGAGCTCAAAACTTACACAGAAGTGACAAGTGTAACCCTAGCCCTTGGCTTTGTCCGGCAATGTTCAGATTGACTGTCAAAGCTAATGTGTGGGTGATGCTGAAGAGATTTCAATCTCTTTTAACAGCACACAGGCATCTTTCTTTTCTAAGTTGTCATCATGATCGAAATGATTATTACTTCTTGTTCCACAAGCACCTGAACGCAACAACAAGGAAACCTTTTTAAGCATAATCTACTCTCATCTTTTCAGTAGAAAGAAAATTCTGTCCACTCTGATGAATTACATATTTTAGGCAATCTTCATGCCTCTGAAATCAATTTCTTCATGTACTTACTGAAAGGAAACAAGTGGGAAAACCCTCTGTACAAAAATTTAAGATAATTACTTTTCGACTTGTAGGTTGTTTTTTTTGTCTATAACCAGCAAATGCCTGCAATTAGGTTAATCCAAACAATTATATATTTTTTTGCATTTTTGAGATGACTCTAGAGGTCTAAAACTTAAAAAAAAAAAAAAAAAAAAAAAAATGGCACAGAGGTGTGCTTGTTTTCTCTGCTACTATGTCATAAATTTGGAGGCCAAACAGTGAAAAAGCAGAAAGAGATGACAGGGAGAAACCAAACCACAGAGAGGGGAAACAGTAAAAACAAAATGAGTCAACATCTGTTATTTCGATCATAAGGAGGATGAGTCTGACTTTGGTCCTTTTCCTGTCTGCATATTTAAAATAAGTGGCCTTTCGTTTGGTAATCCTGACCCGACCGCTCGTACACTCACTCTCTCGCAGACAAACACACACGACTGGACCTCATACTTCCACTCAGATCCACGTGGGCTTTGGGGCCCCTTCTCCCAGGGGTTAAGAGCCTGCGCAAGCGTTCCTCCCGCCCCACCCCCCCTGGGTGCCTGTCTGAAACACATTAACCTCCAGTGTTGGGCTCGGCCTCTGCACAGGCTGCCCTCGTGTCTCCTTGACACGCATTATGATAAAATATGACACACACATGAATGTCTGAGAGAAGCAGCTGCATTGACACACACATTTTCCTGCACATCTTTTTCACTTACTGTTCACATACATGGGAAATTATGTGAAAATATGGGTTAAAGGTTAGGCAGAGTGTGTGTAGTACATTTGCACCTGTCAGCCAAACGTGCCGCCCCATATGCTAGACACTGCAGGGAGAATAGAAAAGCTGTGTAATTCTATCATGGAGAACGGACCCCGCTGTCGTCACTGATTTCATTATTGCTGTGTGTGTGTGTGTGTGTGTGTGTGTGTGTGTGTGTGTGTGTGTGTGTGTGTGTGTGTGTGTGTGTGTGTGTGTGTGTGTGTGTGTGTTTAGCCTGAGAATAATGTCCTCTGTGCTGTTATCACTGCTTCAATCTAGCCGTCCATATGTTCGTCTGTGTTCAGAAACACTCAATCTCCAGTTGAACGGCTTTGTCCACCTTGCAATTGGATTTTCTGTTTCTTTTTTTCTTTTTTTACCAGCAGGGAGGGGTGAGAGGACACAACAAGTGCAAAAAAACATCTCACTAGCAGATTTCTTTCTTACAATCCTCTCAGACAAACACAATCACACACACACACAGTCACCCATTGAGATTAAGGCCTGTCAGAGAGAAACGGATTTGCCCAGGCTAACACAAGTACAGATGTCTCAATGTGGATGGATTTCCTTTGGGATCGTCTCTGCACCTTCATTTGATAAGGAGGTGTTTCTCTTGCAGAGACGAGACATGACAGTTTGCTCAGGCCTCGGGTCGCCACGGCAACACAGTGGTTTGGCGGAGAGGACACAAGTGAACCCACTTAGCCGAGACACACACACAGGGATATAAAATGAAAGATTTTCAGATAGAGTACACAATGAACTTTGCAGCTGCATTCAGGAGTGCATGGAAACATGCTGACAGATTTCGACACTTGAACTACACATATACACACACATTAGTCATTGCAGTGTAGTTGCATTTCTCATAAATGCTATGTCATGCATTTCCTCCCATACACCTATGAAATTGCACTAAAATGTTGACTTTTCAAGATCTATGTTAAACAGCCATATTTGAAGTTTAAATCTAATATTCTTTATTTTTCTGTCAAATTATTATTATATATTACATATTATATATATTATATTTGAAAAGGTGTCAACAGTCCAAGATGAGTTGATTTCTTTCAGTCCACCACACATGGAACACACATGTGACTGTGGGTTTCTTATCTCAGGCAATGAGAGGATAGAATTGAATCTGGTCCAGGCCATGACCTTTGGTGCCTTAGTACTTTCAACAGGCTTTAATAGACTCACTTGGGTAACTGGTACAATGGTGCTAATGTGGGCAGCCAGTATTGTCTGCACACATCTTCATACACTTACTGACACAGTACACAACATTAAAGCTGCACCAGGTACGTTGCTTGTGACCACAAATGGCTACGAAGTGTTTACATTTTGACAATATTGCTCCCCACAAATGATCTAATAGTCTTTTTACTCATCTGAACAATGTGCTTGGTAAATTACTTTATTTATTTACTTTCCTCTTAAATTTTGATTTCATACATTGCTAACTTCCTTGTAATATAAAAGAAAATCACCAAAGGATTAAAGGAGCACTACAGGAATTTAGTTCTGCACTTTTGAAGTTGGGGGACTTACAACAGATAGATATTTAAAAAAGAATAATAAAAATCCAAGCAGCAGAGCCGTAGATATCCTGACTTTAAGTCTCAATTCATATGCACCATAAAAACTGAATACTGCATTTCCCATAAGGCAACTCAACTGCATCTTCTGTTTGAGCCTCCCTGATTGGTTGCATGCTTGTCTTTTAAACACGTCTTCTTCTTTGTGAACAGGATTGACATAAAGGAGATAATTAATAAGGAACAATGGCTTTCGCTGTGATTACACTGGGGCAAAACTGTATACATAGAAAGAAACATTCTTTGGATAAAAACTCAACAGCACAGCTTTGATTTAAGTGCAGTTCTTTGAAAAAATGTATTAATCTCTCAATGATTTAAAGCTCTTTTTACGTGTGTAAAACATCCTCCATAGAAATCAACAGAGAAGCTCTTATATTCAATAGAAGCTTAACACAGAATCCTTCACAGATGGTTTTCAAGGCAATGGAGGCTTTAGAGTGTACAAGGTTGGCATTTAGCATCTTAATCTGGGAGATGAGTGTGACATTGTGCATTAGAGCATGTTAATCTGGCTCCCTATTGACCATTGATGTTAGAGGTTAGAGGGAGAGGGGGACAGAGGACAAAACAGACAAGGACAGAATGACAGAAGGTAAATGAGAAATCAATCGAGCAACTCGTTTCTCCACAGAACCTTATCTGGAGGGGAGAAAGAGTGCAGCAAAGCATTTTCTCAGATGTGAGAATTGCTTCAGTGTTGGTATCTCCCTTTTCTTGGCCTTAAAGGCTTCTTGGAGTTGCAAGGAAATGCCATTTTGTGATAACAGCATGGGATCAATGTGAAATCAATAGGCAGCAGAGATAGGTGACTATAGTTAGGCAAGTTCTGCCTTAACCACTCCGAACACATAATGAGTAAAGGCAGCGTATAAATCCTCTATGATATCATTACTGTAAAATTCTATTTACGTATTGTCTGCAACTTGTGATGAAATTCCCATAACTAAACATTGCAAGTTTTTTTTTAATTATTTATTTATTAACCTTTATTTTACCAGGAAATAATCCCATTGAGATTCAGAATCTCTTTTTCAAGGGACTCCTGGCCAGGACAGCAGTATAATAGTTCCATATTTAAAAAATACAGTAAAAAAAACAGACAACATAAAACAGAAAAAGACAGGCAGCGCTCAGTAACAGCACATGTGCATTTAGTACTCAAATAGTCCTTTATCCTAATTTTAAACCGTGTCGTTGTTGGTAGGTAGTCTAATTTAAGATGATTCTGCAATTTATACCAGGATGAGGGTGCAAAAACTTTAAAGGCACTTTCACTGAAGACAGTTTGCGTTCGGGGAATGTCATACATGATTTGCCCATATGATCGAAGTTGTTGAAGTAAGAGCACAAGTAATATCACTGCTATCAGAAAATATAAAGTGAAAAGTAACTTTTTTATATTCTGTTTTAGTGTTCTTTTAAAATGTCTAAAGCCAGCACAAAGAAAAAGTAACCCAAACACAAAAAATCCCCAGTTTTGTTGTTGTTAGTGTTTGCCCTTGAGGCTATGCCATAAAGGCACTGTATAAGGAAGGTAATGTCATCATTTTATTTATACTCTACTACTGGATTCATCTTTGATGTGTTGTTGTGTTGTTGCTTTGTTTAATCACAAACACAGTTTCAGTTAATTGAGAACAAAGGCATTTCTTTGAGCACCAAAACACGCTGCAAGTGAAAAAAACATGAACAGACAGACAGACAGACAGACAGACAGACAGACAGACAAGAATCCATTGAGATCCATACAATAGTTCTCGGTGTCCATGTAAACAATAGAGCTCAGACTACTCTGAACTCTGACAACAAAGACCAGGCTGGCTGGTAATCTGACTAAAGCTGCAGATTATTGACCAAGACTCACTCACTCTCTCACACACACACACACACACACACACACACACACACACACACACACACACACATAGATCCCCCTCTTTAAGATGACAGGAGAAACAGTACAACTAAGAGAATTGACACAGTCCAGTGTGTGAATGTAAGCGCACACGCGCGCACACACACACACACACACACACACACACACACACACACACACACACACACACACACACACACACACACACACACACACACACACACACACACACAGTGTCAATAGCACTAATACCAACAATCACCCCCATGTCTTCACTCAGAGGAACACCAATTCACCTCTTGTCAATAGGCTGCACATGTGACAAGCACGCGCTGACCACTACACATGCTCACGTGCACGCGCGCACATGCGCGCACACACACACACACACACACACACACACACACACACACACACACACACACACACACAGGGACACTCAGCAGTATGCCTGGCCAGTCAGTGACATTTAAAATTCCTTAGTCTCGTCCTGCCTGTACGATGCCATTCCCCCACCCCTCCCTCATTGTGTTTTTCTGTGTGTGTGTGTGTGTGTGTGTGTGTGTGTGTGTGTGTGTGTGTGTGCGTGCGTGCATGCCCTTGTGTGTGTTCACTCCTCCGGTCACCCCAGGGGGCTTTGCGCTGTCACTTCCTGTTTGTTGACTTGCATGTCGTTGTGGCGACGCTCTGGGCACGCTCCACAGTGCCTCTGTACCGTTTGTGTGTGTGTGTGTGTGTGTGTGTGTGTGTGTGTTTTTGTGTGTGTGTGTGTGTTATTGCTCGCCATACCCATTGAGCTTTCTTTGACTGACGGGAGCTGGCCTTGTAATGGAACTCAATTCACTCCGCAAATAAAGAGGCCTTTGAATCACTGGTCCGAATATGGCAGGATGCACACACACACACACACACACACACTGCCTGTGGTCCACTTGCTAGGGGGTTCGGCTGGTGGGGAAGGGTGGGGGGAGGGGTGTTCATGCTCGGCTGAACCCTCCTCACTCTCTCTTCCAGGAGCCACAGTGCAGCTAATTGAAGAGAAATGAGCGAGCGGAGGCTGATCTGATCTCAGCGAGCCGGTCCTCCGCGCCGTGTAGCTTGCCAGAGCATGACCCGTCTCCCGCTGATTTGCACATCAGCAGCAGCAGCACATTCCGTGTACTGTATGTACCTCAATTATCATTGTTCCCCTCAGTATCCATAACAGTGGCAGATGCTGACACTCTGGACACGGGTTGCTTTTCAAAAGGAAGAAAATAATGATAAACCTATACTGTCGGATATTCAGTTAAGACATCCCATTTTTTTTATCTTTTTAGAGTGCTTGTGACAAAACGCTCTAAGGTGCAAGAAGGCTGAAAGAAATCAAATATGGAGAAAAGAAGGAACAGTCACTAGAACTTGAACTGAAGAGCCCTCTTTTCTCTGTAAATGTCCATAAACTTAGTTTATTGAAATGAATATTTCTTTAATGTAAAGCATCCAGGGATGAAGTTACTAATCATCCTACTTAGATTTAGATTCAGGATGCAGTTCATCTTTTTGGAATGGCAGGTATCTCATTTAAGAATTAATCATAGCTATAGAAAAGATAGAAAATGATAACTGAAAACTAACTGAAAATTGCTGTTGCAGTGTTGGATAGGAAATATAGTTGTTGCCACATGTGAGTGACAGTCAGGCGGAGAAAAAAAAGTACTTCTTTGTGTGGTGGAGCATGTGTGCTGCCAGTTTGAATGGCTCATTTTTCTTTCTTTCTTGTTTGTATAAAAAGAGATAATGTCTTTATTTAAGATAGCAGAGGAGAGTAGGAGCTAATGTGGCTGTCAAGAAAGATCGAGAGAGGTACAAACAGACAGACAGCGAGAGAGAGAGCGATAGCAGTGACAGCATCTCTTCCTTGTCCATTTGCATAAACCAGCCTTTGTTTGACGCCTGTGGCCGGCAGCCAAGCACCAACAGAAGGACGGAAGTTAAACTAAAAAAAAAAAAAAAAAAAAAAAAAAGGATGGTCCTCATCCAGAAAAATCTTCCACCAGAAATAAATGATAACAATTATAACAATTTAAAAAAAACACACACACACCAGTTACTCCTCGCTAAACCACCGTTCTGTTGCTCTTCAGAGGAGGGAATAACAATTCTGAGAAAACAAAACAGCGTCTTAGAGATTTGTATTAGCCGACATGAAAGTAATTGCAGGAGGATTTTTGAGGAGGAAGCTAGAGAGACGGAAAGAAGTGTTTATGAACATTGAGGCTCCTTCCAAATTGTGAATATTAAGTCTGTTGCTGTAGAAATACTGGCGAGAGACTGTTTTGTGTGATACAATGGTATTGCATAAATATTCCCGAGTATGTTCACACCATAGCAGCTCAAGCCATAATGCTTTTATTTAATTGGAAATTAATTAAATACATAAATAAGAATAGGGGGAACCTGTTTTTGTGTTGTTTCCGACAGCAGTTATTGAATCAATTCATCTCTATTTGAGACCATTTCATAGCGTTCCTGTGTGTTTTTGCATCTTATTGTAAGTACACTAAAACCATCGCAGGGGCACAAGACACTTCTGGCATGTCCCATCTGGTATGTAGCTTCACAAATCTCCCTCTCTCTCTTTTCCTTCTCCATCATCACTTTTTTTTCACCTTGAGCGAGAGGCGGGCTCTCCGGTGTGACCTCGATAGCCGGAATGTTTTCCCTTTCTCCCACGATGCACCTGGAGGGGACATGGCCATCTCTGGGCCTGTCAGAGAGGCTGTTAGCGTTTCTCCCGTGGGGTGAGGGAGGGGGTTGACAGTGGAGATGTCCCTCTCTATCTCTCTCTGTCACACAAACAGAGGCCGGGCCACTAATGGCCTCTTCTTCCAGAGCTTTTTAGCCGGCGTCTTCGTTTTTGTTTGTGCGCTCTCAAGAATTCATTTATTCATGTTGCCCCTTTCTTATGCTTTTTTTTCTCCTCTTCCCCTCTCTTTTCCCCTCCCCCTCTTCTTCTCTTCCCCCCCCCCTGTCCCTCTGTCATCGCTCCCCCGTCTGTCTCTCTCTACCTGTCTCTCTGACCTCCTTGCAGCAGTTGTACGCAGCTCAGCTGGCGGCCATGCAGGTTTCCCCGGGAGCCAAGCAGCACGGAGGCAGCCTGCCCCCCCAGGCCAACATGGGCACACACTCCCCACCCACCAACACACACTCACAGAGCGACAAGGGCCGCAGCTCCCCGCTACCAAACAAGGCCAAGGTAAGGGAAAAAACGAGGAAGGCCTGTGTGTGTGTCTGTGTGTGTGTTTGTGTGTGTTTAATACTAGAAATGCCAGTGGATTTCAGGACTTGAGTATTGGCTCACAAGGTTGGGTCGCCAATATTAACCATCTTTTCCAATAATAAAAAAAAAGTCCAGATAGAAAATTACATGAAATTACATTAAGGCTGAAATCTTTTTTTACCCATTTAATTACCCATCAAACTGCAGAATAACTTTGTTATCAAGTCATTTTTGTTAGTCCTTAGTGCCTTATTTTCTTGAAATAAGTGAAACAATCTGCCAGTTCAGTATACTGTATTTATCTGTTTTCAATGGAAATCAACTTGTTAGAAGTATTTTCCTGTCTTATATTACTTCTTATTGAAGACACTCATTTCTTAAAAATTCTTGAAACAACTTTCTATTGAATTTTTATTCAAATATTCTTACTGTGCTGGCAAATCCCTTCCCTTCAAATCCCCTTTTTTTTTTTTTTTTTTTTTTTTAAGAAATATTATTTCAGCCAGCAATGACCTGCAGTTAAACTGTGTACACTTTGGCCTTTCTAGTGTTACAAGAGAGACTGAGAGAGTGAATGTCTGCCTGGACGAGATTGTGTTTCACTGCAGTGCATGAGCTGAACATGTTTCCAAGCTTGTTTGGAGGTTGCATCCCCAATCTTTTCCTTATTATTTTTATTTTTTATTTCAATCAAACAAGTGTCCTGAGCAACGGTCAGCTCCTCATACTAATGCACACCTTGCTACAACTCGGTCCCTGACAAAACTGTCACAGTCACCTCTGCAAATCAACTTTATCACAAAACTCCAGCTGATATGTGGTCGCGGTGGATTTGAGGATGTATTGGTGTTTGTGCCGTTTTCTCGGCTGGCTGCACAATAGGGGCGAAGGGAAGCCTTGTGTCCATCCGAGTGGAATTCTATGAATATCTGGTCAGCCGTTGGGACCCTGACCAACTCCCCACCCCCCCATGTACACACAGAACCCCCATGCCCCCTGCCATCCTGTGTCCGCCCTCAGACTACCCAAAAGTGTAGTGGTCAGTCACAAATCAACACACACAGACATTGACACACACACACACACACACACACGGGATCAGACTTGTTCCCTTGATCACATCTTATCACATGCTGTACATCAAAGTTTCCCAACTTCTTTTCCTTTTTTTTATCTTTCTTTGTCATTCCTGTCCTGTCCTGGCCTGGCCTGGCACTTGCAACTCCTCCATCCGTCTTCATTGCCTTCATTTGTTCTTGACCTATGCTTGTACACAAACACACATACGATCAGGACTAGCTCATGGCCCAGACTAAAGCTTATGATTGACGAAGAGCTTGCACCCCTGCTTCCTTGTCCATCAAGCCCTCCCTACACCTCCATCAAACACACACACACACACACACACACACACACACAAACTACTATCCCGCCCAACCGGCACACTCGTCTTATTACCATATATATGGAGTTGGGCTGATAGGCAAGTGCTGTGGCCTGTGGTGGAGGGGAAGTGGGGAGCCGTAATGGCAGGAGTGGCAGACTGGGGAGTGGACCCACAGGCCCCATGGAGCCAAACTGGCCAATTGATAGCAGCGCTGTTTTGGTGTTACTCCCCCGTGCACTTGAGCTGTTTGTGAGCAACGAGAGACAAACTTTAGATAAGTGCTTGCTTGCTTTTCATTTTTTTCTTTCTGTCTTTTTCTTTTCTCTCTGCTTCAATCTCTGTCTCCTTTTCTTTTTTGATTTCTTTCATCCAGGCTGACCACTGCAGCGCTCTCACTCACTCTTTCTAACACTCAATCTTTCTCTCTCTCTCTCTCTCTCTCTCTCCTCTCTCTCTCTCTCTCTCTCTCTCTCTCTCTCTCTCTCCCTCTCCCTTTCTGGGTGAGTGACATGTATATTTCAGAGGTGTGCTCCCCCTGTGGGCTCTATCTCAGGTCTCTAGTCATTTAGAGACTGCCTCTGCCTCTGCTCACAGCTGTTTGGACTCAGGCGCACACCGCTTAAGTGCTTTACCCTCGGGTGAGACACGGACACACACACCCGTGTGCAAATACGCACACACTCACAGGTGTTGAAGAAGACACCATGCCAACTAGCCCCATTTACACACACATACCCATGCAGAAATCACTGCAGCTTACATGCTGCTTTCTTATACGCAAGAGTGGACCTTTAGATGTAGGCAGGCATGCATACAGACCCATAAAATAGTGCAATTCAAATGATGCACCATATGTAGCCCATTCGTTGACATGCAACACACACACGCAGTGACCATTTATTCAAGAACTGTACTTAAGAACAATTATGCTGTCCTTTTCCATTTTATGTTAGCTTATACTTCTACTGTACTACAATTAAAACAGTTTAACTGTATATAAAGTAGTTAATATAGTTCATGCCCAGCTACATTGTTAAAAGAAACTGCTTGCATGCTAATGCATTAGGGATAATAAACCAATAATAGAAGAAATATAACCCAACACACTTTAAGTATATTTTACTGATAACAAACTGATGACTTTCAGTTGCTGCAGCATATATTTACATGGTAGTATTTCTACTTGTATTTAAGTCATTTCAATCTAATGGATATAAGAATCAACAAGAGCTAACAAGCCTCCCATAATTAGGAAAATAAAACAACCAGTCTAGACTGTCAAGGTAAAGTCACCTCCACTCGTCTCTTTTCTCCAAATACATATTAGTAGAAAATGTAAAGTGCATTTACGTACTTGAGAAGTTTGGTGTTTGAATCGGTGCCACATAGTGTAAGAAACCTCTTCTGTGTCCTCTGCTGTCTGAGAGAACTACCGTAGATATGACAATATATAATTAATATCCAGTCACTTATAGCTGGAAGGAAAAGAAGATAGGAGGAAACAGTGAGAGGAGGAAAGACAGAGAGATGAAAGGAGAGAGGAACATGTAAAGGTCTTGACATAGGCATTGTAGCACACAAACCTTAACACACACACACACACACACACACACACACACACACACACACACACACACACACACACACACACACAGAAACCTGCCCAGGATCAACTTTAGTGGCACACACACTTGTCCTGTTAATTGAACCATCGATTCCAGTGATAAGATGCAGAACCCTGATGTCGCTTTCACATGTCGGTATCCACAGATGCAGCACACACACACACACACACACACACACACACACACACACACACACACACACACACACACACACACACACACACATTATATCTCCCCTCCTGCTTCCTCTCTGTCCCTCTGTCATTGTCACTCTGCATGTTTTCAGTCTCAAAGCTGGAGACTGTTTCATCAGCCAAGAGAGACACAAAAGCAATTGTATTAATTCAAGATTCCAAGGCTTTCAGAGGCTTTAGAGGCCTCGCACGCACACACACGCACACACACACACACACACATACACTCACACATACACACACACACACACACACACACACACACACACACACACACACAAACAAGTCGGTCCAAGCCTCTCAGCTCACTGTCTAAACTAATTCCTCCACACTGGCATAATGCAGGTTGGCCACCTTCCCACCATAGGATTTGGCTTGGCGCGGAGAGGAAGCTCCCCCCATCCACTGTACAAGAGGCTGAGGCATTATCTATTTGTAATAAATATTCAAATGCATTCCCAGCCAAAGCCCACCATAATATGGGTCAGGATTGAGAAGATCTCGCTCGGTTTTTCTCTCCTCCTTTCTCTCCTGTTCTTCTCTGGCCCATTGTCTCACTGAAGGCATCTTTGGGGGTCCTTCGTCTATTTAGAAAGACCCCCCTAATGAAGGACAATCCGGTTAGACCTCATCCCGCACACATGCATGCACGCACACACACACACACACACACACACGCATAGGCACGTACACATGTAGGGGCTTAATTGGAAGGGCTTAATTGAGTTGTGAGGGGCTCATAAGGCTTAGTACAACTGAAGGAGTGGGAATCAGGGAAAGTCGGCCTTAATGAGTGGGTATACCACACACACACACACACACACACACACAGTACTTGCTCCCTTTGTGGATCCCACTGTATGCTGGATTCTACTCTGCTTAAGCAGCAATTAGACTAATGACCAGAAAATAAAGAAAAATAATGTCACTATTCTATTCTGTGGTATAAAGGTAACTACAATAGGACAATACCTGTAATGCTAAAAGTTCCCTTCATTTTTTTTTATAAAATGAACACTAAGGAACAATGAATACATTACTGTAAAAATACAATCATATTTAAAACAAACTATTACTAAACCTAATAGACACTATTGTTGTGCATCTTTACCGAGCCATCCCTTGCCCCATGTGTCTGCCTTTTAATTGCGGCATTTTAATTACACAGAGCGGTCTGTGTACATCTGGCCCCTCGGTGATCTAATTCCTTCCTTCCTGTCATGTGACCCTCTGAGGCTACCCTTGATTGGATTAGGTCATCAGCAGGGGTGGTGTTGCCATGACAATTAACACGATAACAGCCCCCGGCGTCGGTCCACATGCCGATTCATTAGGGGGCCGCTGTCTGTTGCTTGTGTTGAGGTTATTGCTTGGGGCAGACATCCTTTGATCTAGATAAATGACTGAATTTAATGATATAGATATAGCAAATCCGGTTTCCAGCTTCTTAAAATGTTATTGATTGGTTGCTGGGACTGTGCGTGTGTGCGTGCATGCATGCGTGCATGCATGTGTGTCTTTGAGGCAGAAAGTGCCGCTTTGCACATTCCCATGTTCACAGCCATGACTGTCCCTTGTTTCTAATGGAGCAAGTGCACATTGAAGTGGCAGACAGTCCTCTGTTCTGTTCGCTGTTTGAAACCTCGAGACGTCACCATGACTTTAGACTCTCACAGCTGTCTCACTCTCACAGTCTCAGGGAGGTGTTGATCTTTGTGAAAGACAGAGAGGTGCCCGCTGTAGTTTTGAGAATGATTTTAAGGTGTTTCTTCTCCTCAGGTGTGCGATTGTTGCTCTTACCGCTGGCCTTGTTTGCATGTTTACTGGAGCCTGCATATGGAGTGTGCACATGCATGAATCATCTCCACTTTGCTGTGATAGGAAGTCAGTTATTTTGCATGTAAATGTCAGTGGTTTTGCACTAAAATGATATCAATATTTATTGTTGTCTGTGCTGCAAATTTTGGATACAGGCAGTGGCATGCACCTTGTCTTCTGTCCCATCGCTGTGCATGGGCGCCCGTTTCATGAGTACGTGTTAAAGCCTCAATTGCGAGTGGTGTCGGTGAGGTAAGGGGAGGGCGCCCCCCCGTCCCACCCTGCCTCCTGCTTCCAAATTCCTACGGTGGTCACAGCAGGCGAAACTGTGCTGTTTTGGTTTTTGCAGGACAGTGAGGGTGCACAGCCACTGAACCTGTCGGCCAAGCCTAAGGCATCCGAGAGCAAGTCACCCAACTCCCCCCCAACTTCCCCACAGGTCGCTGCTGCTGCTGCCACCAAGCTGGGCCCCGCCGGCTCCATGAAGCACAGTGTTGCCCCCTCCAGCATCGGAGGTCCACCGACCAGAGTCAGCTCGATAGGTAAGTGGACTTAGTATCCATCGCGCACACACACACACACACACACACACACACACACACACACACACAGAGCACAGGAAAATCCAAGGACATTTTCTGTTATGTAGTTTTGACCATCAGTTTGTATAACATTGTACTCAAGTTAATTGCTGAGATCTTGGAACACGACTTGCCTACTACTTGACCCCTGAAAGACCACTCACATCTCCAATATATTTTTTTATTTTCTTGGCTGCTCCCCTGCCTGGAGAGACATTCGACCAATCAGAGCCTTTTGGATGAAACTAAGAATGGGGACGTGAGCTCCCTCCAAAGCTAGCTTGCTCCTAAGCTAGCAATAAAAATAGTGACTTAAAATGAAAGCTATACAGGCTGTTGCACCGTGGCATATTTCTTAGATTGATGTAAAAAACAAAAACAGAAAAAAAACATAAATGTGACTGTTCCTAGCAACCGTTACCACAGTTTCCATTTTATTTGGAGGTAATGTTGCGGTGTTCCCAAATCTCAAAAATTAATTTGGTGAATACAGCTTGATTGTTATTACCAATACAAATGATGGCCAGAAATAACATTGAAGTTGTAATTAATCCTAATTTTCCTATAAATGCACACATGCTCATACGCAACATGTTGACACAAAAACACTTTAATATACTTTTATGAAAAACAAATTGTTCCTACACTGACAATGTACATTTTTTAAGGAAACCAGTAATAAACTGGCTAGTAGTGGAGATGACAAGAATAGCTTTTCCCTCGTAGTGTTTCCATTGTTGCCGCTGCCAGTAGTTTAATCATACCCAGCCATATGCACACATACATGAAATATGACATAAATGAATCACTATTTTGTACTCTTAATCCATTTTTCACGCAACACTGATAGTTCAAATATTACACATGTGTAACAGGCTATAATTAGTGTGTTTGTGTTTTTCCTCCGCGCCGCTATTTGCCTCGCGGCTGCTTCATTGTTATGTGTTTATTAGTGACTGAAAGAGACAGAGAGACATAGGAGAGAGGGGAAGCAGGGAAGGAGAGAGAGAGAGAGATGGGGATTAGCACTTTTCCCGAGCGATGAAGCGGGGGAATAATAAAGAGAGGAGCGCATGACAGACAGGAGGTATCACCAATGAGATTAGACAAGCCTCTTACATGAGCCAGGACAGCGCAAACACCCAGCATTAATGACACAATGACAGCACACACACTCCAACACACACTCCAACGCACACAAAGGCTCACACACACACACACACACACACACACACACACACACACACACATACACAAGCACAATCCCACCTCCTCCTCCTATGCAATAGGCAGTTAGTCATTTTTTTCTGACTTCATGGCTAATCTCACTGTTTTTCAACAAATCGACGGATTTAATATCAGATTAGTGGATTTGCGGTCCCAGATGTTTTTTGTTCAGAAAAAGGGATTACAGTGTTTAAAGTTTGTGTGTGATCCCCGCTGAATTATATGTGCGTGGAGAACAGTGTGTTTTGTGTCGCAGATCCTAGTTATGTTGTAGCTTTTGGTCCCATCTGTTGCCACTAAGTTTAGCCGGTGACCAGAACGTTTTTTATTGCAGTTCATAGTCGTATTAGGATTCCCGTTACAAGTTCAGAAGGGATAGAAGGGGCAGACAAATTGGAAAAGAGTCTAGAGGCCATCGTTCTGATGCGGGAGGGAGTGTGTGGGAATGTGTGGGCGGGTGGTATACAATATGAATGTGTGTGTTCAGGTTATTTAAATTCAGAGAAGAAAAAGAACAAACAGATTAAGATTTTACATACAAACTATACGGTCACTTTATAGAATATGATGCATTTTTATAGATGAAATCCCCTGAAAGTGTTTAAAATGACCTCTAGTAGCTATAATAATAGCTAAGTTAACAAGGTAATTTTGACATTAAAAGATCCTATCCTCATTTATCATGAAGTTGTACACTCCTACTCAAAAAGCGATATTAGAAAATTTCATTTTAGACATTTATTTACTATTTTATTTATATATTACGCTACTTTTGTGAACCCAAGACTTTTGTAAACTTATTTCAAGCACCAAAACAATTGAGTGTAGGTAGGTTTTCACAAGAGATTTGAGAAATATTTCCACTTTAGGGCCAAGTGATCTCTTTATACTGTACATTGCTCTGGAACAATTTTGGGCATCACTATACAGAAACCTGAGTTTGTTTTGAACATTTTGATATGAAACACAGAGGGATCAGGTTATATGCAAATACCCTTAAACGGAGAATTCAAGAAGGTATATGAAAATGCCCTTAGACCTCAGAGGGTTAATAATAATAAATGTATAAATATATTCATATAAATAAGTGCAACACAGCATAAGATCTGATCAGTCTTGTGCTAAAGCAGTGTTTATGCTCACTAAGGCTTTTAGAATATCTGGGTCATATCTGCAGATAAAAAGATGATTCAACTAAGCTCATTTTCAGTTTCACCTTCCACTATATGCATCCGGATGAATTCCAGTTTGTCTGTCCCTGCTAATTTCCCCACAGTTCACCTCTTTTTTTTTTTTTTTTGACACCTACGAACCCAAAGGCACCTTTCTCTTTCTCATACTTTGTCCGTCCGTCCATCCATCCATCCATCCATCCATCCACCCATCCATCCATCCATCCTACCCATCTCAAAGCAAACTGAAGGGCTGTCAGCGCCTGTAACTTCAACCACGATCACACATTTGTCTGTCATAAAATACTACAGTTCCCCCTGATCTCCCTGCCGGAGTGTTTTTGTGGTCAAAAAGGTATTGGGCCTGTCTGTAGAGATTTGGCGCTCAGAGAGGGACAAAGTGTGTAAGTGTGGAGCGAGAGAGAGTGAGAGTGAAAGACCCCTCCCCTTCTATCTGGGTCACATTTACTTGTCTGGATAGTTGGCATCGCTGTCAGTTTAAGCGAGACTCAGACACACATTCATGAGCACAAGAATATCTATCTGTCCTCCCTCCCTCTCTTTTGACTCCAGATTAAAATTGACTGCCACCCGATTCCATCGCCCTCTCTCCTGTCCTCTCCCCTCTCTCGACACCCACCCCCCAAACCCCTTTTGGCCCCGCTCCCATCCAGATTTTCCGGTTATGACTTCTGAAAGAGTTCACGGCTCTGTCATTACCAATCTGAAGCTGGTAATCTGGCCTGAGATGGCATTAGCGGTGCGGATTAGCGCTGATAAAGGCCCCATAAGCCAGCCGCGGCTCTTTGTTAAGAGCTAACCCGACTGATAGAGAGAAACGATAGTGGTGCACACAACCTCACAAACACACAGTCGGAGCAGATGCCTCAGATGCCTCATCGGCGACTAAGCTGCGGAAATAATACAAATAATATGTGGCGAGGAGGAGCAGGGAGATCTGATCTTTGTTAGGCGGCAGGGCAGATGTTTGCAACTGGGGAAATTAGCAGGACTTTTTAGCCGTAATAGGATTCATGTAGCCACCTCTCTTGAAAGTAGAACTGTGAGGGTTCAGATGTGTGTGTGGGGGTATATGTGTGTTTGTTGAAAGGTGGGTGTTTTAATGGGATTTAAAGGAGATCTCCAGGGGTTGAAGTTGTGAGCGACTGCCTATGTTTTCTAGTTTTTTTTGTCTGTCTGTGTTTACGGCTGAAAGCAGGTGGAAGAGGCGGTGGGCAGCTTGTAGCAAGGCTAGCTGGGGGCACACTCTGACTCACACACCCAGCTCGACAGTCAAGTAGTGAGTGCGAGTGTGTGAGTCTGAGAGAGAGGGGGATGCACACGTGCGCACGCACACACACACACACAGAAGCCCCGACAAACTCCCCTTATCAAGTGTACGATAATGTCTTTACTTCATGGTTCAGGGGAAGATTTATTCTGGATGAAAACCTCATGCCATCTTTCCAAACATAAACACACACACATACTGCTATTCCACATGTATCTTCTATTATTCTCGCTTCTTATTTTTTAATACACTTAAAGTACAAATAAAGTAGACAAAGACACTCAACTTTGATAAAATTCTAACTCACTATGAATGATTATGCAAAACCAAATTAATCATCCGTCCCCTCTCCGTGTCCCTGTCTCTCCGTGTCCCTGTCTCTCCGTGTCCTTGTCTCTCCATGTCTCTGTCTCTCCGTGTCCCTGTCTCTCCGTGTCCCTGTCTGTGTCTCAGCAGACTTGTTGTCGACGCTGTCCACGACCGCCTACCTGAACGACCACGAGGCGGTGAGCAAGGCCTTCGCCGAGGCCCGGCAGATGAAGGAGCAGCTGAAGAGAGAGCAGCAGGTCCTGGACGCCAAGGTTTCCGCCGTCAGCAATCTCAGCCTCAACAATGGACGCTCAGACAAGGTAAATCACTTTTAATCATATCTGCATGACAGCGCCTGGTATCGGATTGTGCTGTAACCTTATCAACAGAAGTGTGACAACTGCCCCAAAGGGTTAAAGGCGCTACAAAAATCCCGTTTTTTTTTTTATATATATTGTTCAATTTCTTGAGGTCAACAGAAAACATGCCACATTAAAACTTAGAACATACAGTAAAGCAGTGCTTAATTAACACACACAACCATAGTTTTTTGATATTTTGGTCACAAAGTGCGTTATGGCTGTATGAGTTCATAACAGCAGAAGTTCTAAAGGTCAACTGTCACTTTAAATAATGTGATATGATATATTAACAATACATGGAAAGGTCCATATTAGTACCTTAAAGACCACTTGTTTTAATCTTTATTTATATTTACTTTTATGCTGATGTACAGTCTGTATTATTACATTTCTTTCTTGCATCTGTTAAAATACAAATTATGATATTATGATTTCTAGGACAAATGACTCCCACTCCTCAATAGCTCCAATATCTACAGGGAATTGTATGGATTATTTCAAGAAAAAAATACAACTGATTCCAAAGGTCTAAATTCAAAACATTTTAACCAAAATGCAGAAAGAAGGTCATCACAAGCTGCAGCGTCTCATTGTCAGTGTGTAATAATTTGTCTTGCCATATGCCATCCCTACTGCACTATGTAGGAGGTAAATCGCTGTACAATGCTCTCACTGAAATGTGTTGAAGCTAAACAGGGCCAGATAAGGTAAAACCAGAGGCGTCTCAGAGGTAATGAGTGTGTCTGTGAGGCGCACTGCAGGGCTACTGTGTGTGTGTGTGTGTGTGTGTGTGTGTGTGTGTGTGTGTGTGTGTGTGTGTGTGTGTGTGTAAATGTGTGTGGCAGAGCAGAGCGTTGGGGAGACAGTAATGTGAAGTGACGGCGCCGGCTCCTCGGCAGCGTGGCTAAATTGTGGTTATTTGTTAAACACATTGGGAGTCAGCTAGTGCACGCACGCACGCACACACACACACACACGCACACACTTACAAAGCAACAGTGTGCTTGAAGCATCTGCACTGCTTACATTCAACAGCTCTATCTGTCTCTTTGTCTTTCTTTTTTTAACTCTCTCATCTGATGTGTTTCAAACAGTCAAACCCACAATGATTTATGTATTTGAACCGTTTTTTTTTTTTTTTTTTTTTTTTTTTTTTACACATTTAGACAGATTGTAGATTGTATTGTAATATACTGAAGATACAGTATAAAGGATTTTGTCTAATAGCCAATTAGATTTACACCAGGGGAAGGGAAGGAACATCGGGAAATGTAGCTGTTTTTCTGGAGCATATTTTACAGCTTGTTCCAAACATTCATTGCATTAGATAGAGGTATTTAGATGTTTTACTCCACTGCAGGGGATAGTAAAATACTGGTACTAGACATCATTTTATTACATAATTTGTGCTGCTTCTTGTTAAATTGGTGCCTGTTATCATTTAAGAATTCAGTGAAATGAGGTGAAAAAGTGACCCTTTCCTTTTATTGTGACGTATTCTCTCATACCGGTTATAATGGTGGAAATGACTCATTTTGTCAGCATAATTTAGGAATATATTTTTACCATAAAATTAATTTTTTGTACGAATTAGAATAGATCTTTTGTATATTTGCCGTTTAGTGTAAAATACTTTTAAAACTCTTTTTTTATTGTAAATCTTTTAGATTACTTTAATGGGAAAAACGTGACTCTTCCAAAGCCACGCACTGCGCGCCGACTCCTGTTCTCTCGGCCCTTTGGCTTTGTGCTGCGGGAGTGTGAAGCCGGCGAGCTCTCGGCGTTTGGATAGAACAGTGTCATCTCTAACACACTCAGAGGATTAGTTTTGTCACTACTTTGTGTCTTGGCTCCAGTGTCAGCCATTCAATCCACTTTTCTTATGTACTGTACTGGGGCTTAATGTCAGACTAGGCTGTCATCCACTCTGTCTCCCTGTTCATCTCGGTCTGACACACACTCACACACACACACTTTGTAAAAAGCTATTTTGTAACGGCACATTGAAGCTTAAAATCTAAAAGTGTAAGGCACATTATGTGCTCGTTTTTTCCTTGAATGAGGCTTATCATTTCTGTGAAATGAGGAAAATTTCCTAAAATCTGATTTACATACAAAATGACTAAATTTGGCAGATAATTGTTCATTTATTTACACATAATGAATCCAAAATAAAATACTTTTTGAAATGACTTGCAAATAAAAAATTTAAATAAAACGTTTCCGCAGCGTTTCTTCCTCTCCATTCACCGTCGTTTTAGCCGTATTTATTCTAATGCGGGGGGGAAATTATCTCTAACAATTAAACTCTGCTGGACTAAAAACAGAGAAAATGCATTTCATTATCATTCTGCCCTCCTCCCATTCAGCCAGCCAGCTCGCCAGGGTCACACGTAAATGGAGAGGGACACTTTTTGGAAGGTTGTTTTAGAAGACGACGGTATTTTGGGTACTGCTCCTAATCGTGTAATTAAACTGTAAAATGCTGGCACTGGTGCACTGCGGTGTGTGTGTGTATGTATGTGCGCGAGTGTGTGTGTTCATCGACAGTCAGGTTCTAGTGTAGAGTGTGCCGGCTGCTTGCATTAAGCATGTAAATGCTCAGTAAATCAGCCTTTTATTGGTTGTAATAAATACCCAGGGGGCCGTGCGGCGTGGCCTCGCGCTCGTCCGCGCTGCTCTCTCCCATTCTCTCTCTCTCTAATGCGTCGACCCTCGGGGGCCTCTGCGAGAGAGAGGAGAGCCGCTGCACTCCACTCTCGCAGGTGGCTGCCAGGAGTCGCTACACACACACACACACACACACACACACACACACACACACATATAATATACAGTATAAACACAAAACGATAAACATCCAAATAGGACTAAATGTAATCAGTATTCTAGCACATGCGAACGTACACACAGATGTGTGTTTAAGCATGCAGGCGTACAGCACTCTAACAATTTGCTGTTGACATTAACATTTCCGCAAATTTACATCAAAACGAACCAAAACACAAACTGTCTATCTACTGCAAACGCTGCTGTTATTCGTCTGGTGTCTCTGTGATCCAGTGATAAAAAAGAATTATTATTGAATGATTTATTTCAGATCACGAGGGAAAAGGACTGCAATTCCTTCTTTGATTTGGGACTTCTGTGAAGGAGTTCGTAGATCTTTAAAACAGATTTTCTTGTGGACAGATTGGCTTTAGGCCAACGGACATCTAATTTGATTTCTATGGTTTCGATTTGGGACATTAACCAATTGCTCTTTTTAAGCTGTAACTATAAAATGAATAATATCGGAGATACAATCTTGAAGGGAGCCCTGAAAAATTGATTTAAAATCAGTGATAAGAATGTTTTAAAGTTTTTCAGCATCACTTCAGGTCCTATGTTACACTCATTCATATATTCCCACTCACTGACTCAATCGCTGACCGACTGCAACTGTGAACTGTTTGTGTTGTTTAGGACAAGGCTGCCTTGGAGAGTCTGAGTCAACAGCTTAAGCAGCAGGCGGAGGACAAGTTCAGCCACGCCATGCTGGACTTCACCATGAGCGGAGACTCTGACGGTAAGGGGACACACACACGCACGCACACACACACACACTCACAGACAAGCATATGGTCGTTTAGGTGACAAAATGTGGATTTGTTTTCAATTAAAGGATTGTGATTCTTCTTACTTTTAGGAGTTTAATTTTGATGCATTTCACAGGTTTAATGTGATACACTGTTATGAGGTTATGAAAATAATATACACTATGTTGCTGTCCTGTGATAACCACGTATCTCCCAAAACATAAAGCTAAGAAAATAGCCATCTTTTCAGCTTGGTGCATGTTTAATACAATTAATTAAGTTTGTACATGGTTTATTTAGCTTAAGAAGCAATCTAATGATTATCATTTAGGAATACTTGATCTTTCAGTTTATCTAAAAAAAAAATTCAAAACCTCCAAAATTGAAGGTTATTGTTTGGGCATACCATAATGGGAATTTTCTGTATTAGTTTCTAGCGTTTTCGACTTCTGTCTGCCTCTCCTCACGTTGTTCCTCCCATCTTCTCGCCCTCCTCCCCCTCAGGCTCCCCCAGCGTGTCAGACTCCAGAATATTTCGGGAGGCTCGGGGCCGTGGCAGCGCCGAGCCGCACATCAAGCGGCCGATGAACGCCTTCATGGTTTGGGCCAAGGACGAGAGGAGAAAGATTCTCCAGGCCTTCCCCGACATGCACAACTCCAACATCAGCAAGATCCTCGGTAAAACACTCACTCCTACACACACTCTCTCACACACACACACACACACACACACACGCACAGTCTGCTTTGAGTGACAGGAACCTTTGTCACCCCCACCCTTGTCAACTTACCCTCTATTACCCACTACGCAGCCCAAGCGAAAGGAAGATGCATGTACTGCGGTTCTATTTCCCACTTTCTCAAACACGCACAGTGATTTGATTACAAGCGGTGGCATTGTGTAAGCGGCTGTTAATGAACGGCTGGGGAGAGCGCGGCTCCGACAAATGATGATATAATTCATTATGCATTAAACAAGCAGCGCGAGGCCGCCTGACATTTCCCCCGGACCGCCGGGATCGGCCCTGACATTTTAAAGAGCTCCTAAGCATTTTATAACACAGGGAAATCTGGTTTTAATAAGCCCCCCCGCCCCTCTCTCTCTCTCTCTCTCTCTCTCTCTCTCTCTCTCTCTCTCTCTCTCGCTCGCTCGATTGCTAACAGATCGCAGAACAGAGAGAGAAAGACAGAGAGAGAGAGAGAACAGCCAAGTGCTGACAGCTTTTACCCATTAAACATACAGTAGTCAAGCGCAAATTCAGACCAGATATGAAACACACAGGGGAAGACATGCTCAAGATTACACCCACACACACACACACACACACACACACACATGCAGGGGACTGATACTACAAATCTGTGAGCAGAAACTGAGCTGAGAGAGATGACAGCAGGTTAAGTGAAGTCCTCATTAGTTTAGATAAGTACCTGTCGTCCTCCTCTCCTCATTAACCTTTTTTTTCCTCTCTTTTGCTTTTTTCTTTCCCGGTGAATCTATCACCGTTATCTGTGTGTGTGTGTGTGTGTGTGTGTGTGTGTGTGTGTGTGTGTGTGTGTGTGTGTGTGTGTGTGTGTGTGTGTGTGTGTGTGTGTGTGTGCGGGTGCGGGTGAGTGTGGGTGCGGGTGCGGATGTGCGAGTGTGTGGTCATGCATGCCACACAGACATTTGTCCTCACACACAATGTACTTGATCTTAAAGGTGATCTACATGCTCAATTTGCACACTTCCTTAAGCAGATTTCTATCATTTTGCTTCTCTATATAATGATCACAACCTCCCTTTGATGATTTATTTTCATGAGTACTGCTTTGCTGTTATTTTTCATACTGTTTAATGCTCTTGTGTAAAGGTCTTTGAATCCAAAGAGATACAGTACACCACTAAAACTGATAATCATCATCACTAATAATAATAATGTGTCCCTATCCAGGCTCCCGCTGGAAAGCCATGACCAACCTGGAGAAGCAGCCCTACTATGAGGAGCAGGCTCGCCTCAGCAAGCAGCATCTGGAAAAATACCCAGACTACAAGTACAAGCCGCGACCCAAACGCACCTGCCTGGTGGACGGCAAAAAGCTGCGCATCGGCGAGTACAAGGCCATCATGAGATCCCGCAGACAGGAAATGAGACAATACTTCAGTGTGGGGTAGGGGAACTGTTGGGGGGAACTTTAGCATTTAATAGTTATAATTCTAATTAGCAAATAAGTAGCATTTGCTCTTTATTTAAATGAATTCGATGTTTTGGTAGAGCAGGTGTCACATCTCGTGATATCAGTTTCAAGCAAAAACAAAAGAAACAAAAGAAACGAAAGCACACTGAGCACGAAGGTATTAGCTTTTGTATCGTCGCTGCAGTAAATCAACACCAACCTCAAGGTTTGAAATAACCTCTCTAATTTAGATTCTTCAGGTTATTGATTTTTTTTTCTCATCTTTGTGTTGTTGGTTGGTTTAACTTAACTTTTTATTTAAACATCAGGTTTAATTGAGTACTAATTAAATCTCCTTCTAATTCCGTTTTTCTTAATAAACCAAGCTAACTAATATAAAATCAAAGACCGTGGCTTACAACCTGGGAGGATTCTGGGATTAGGAAACCAAACAAAAAAAACACGTCTGCTACACAAAGATAATTTCAGACTTTCCTCTAATGACCCTAAAAACACTCTTTGGCTGAACTGGTGACAACCGGTAGACAAATTAGTGTTGTAAACATCCCTTCATCCCTCCTTCTTCTGTACGGTAAAAATATGAAGCCTCAGCCTGCAGCTGGTTAGCTTAGCTTAGCTTAGTTTAGCTTAGCTTAGCTTAGCTTAGCTTAGCACAAAGACTGGAAACTGGGGGGAAACAGCTAGCCTGGCTGGCAGATTTACCTTTTGGACAGAGCCAGATTAGCTGTTTAGTTTAGATGAAAACTGTATCTACAGCTTGAATGCTGCCTGTCATGTACTAACACACATCTTCTGTGTGTGTGTGTTGTAGGCAGCAGGGCCAGTTGCCCTTGTCCTCCGCAGGCGTGGTTTACCCAGGTGCCCTGTCAATGGCGGGAATCCCCTCACCCCAGATGCCCTCAGAGCACTCCAGCATGTCCAGCAGCCCCGAGCCCAACGCCAACCACCACCAAAACCCCCACATGGCAGGCCTGAAGGGGGACGAGCCCCGGATCAAGGAGGAGGAGCTGCGGCTGGACGACAGCAACGGTGACGTGTACGACGACTTTGACTACGAGGACGAAGAGGCCGATTACACCAGCGATAACGACAACCATATCACCCAATAGGATGGCGTGGCCGGCGCCTAATTCCAAGCCAATCGCAGCTGGTTAATCCCACACAATCCCAAACCCACCAATCAGGAAGAAAAACGTTCTCTTTTTTGCCAATCACCCTGAGTCCCAATCTCACAGCACCCACCACCCTCTCCCCCTTCCTGACTAACACGGACTCTTTTAACAGAGCCAAAGCCCTCCCACTGGAGTCCTGATACCAGCATCTGATCAATCAACTGAAGCACAGGACCTGTCACTCACACTGACTGTTACACAAACTGGAGTCTGGGAGGGAGAGACGACCAAGCCAGCCTCTGATGCTTGCGGAGGAATATTCAAGTACTACTGCAAGATTTTGAGTGTAATGCCACGAGTCAGGAGAAATTAAAAGTCACACTCAGAAAGCAAACCTTTAAGACCCGTTTGTAGAAAAAGGAGACATTTTCAAATGAAAGACGAATCAGTGGACCTGTCAAAGGCAAACAGATGACACTTTAAGATGGCGGACCTGTTTATTATCAAGAGACACTTTTAAAAAATTTAAAAAAAAAAAAAACAGCTTTTTTTGTTCTTTGGTTCTATAATATTCTCACTCAGGTACCCGGTGCCAATAAGTGGCTTGTGAATGTGATTTGTTGTTTTTGTGCTACAAGTTTGAATAATAATAGAAAAAAAGAGACATTTCTTTTTTTCCCCATTTGTCGTAAAGCACCTGAAAGACATCAGACGTGTTTATTTTTAACAAAAAAAAAACGTATCTTTTCTCCAACCTCGCAGTGTGCTGTCAGCGGTTCCCCCCAGTTTTTCTCTGTGTTTTTGTGACTGCCCGCTCCCCCCACTAATTTGGAATCCGATGGGACAGTCCAGCCAGGACTGACCAGTAGAGCGTGGACTGTCCCACTTTGAGGGATTTCCATGGGGGGAGAAGGGAAGTCTCTCTGGCATCACGGAGCAGAAACGAAAGCACTGTGTTGCGAGACAATCCATCAGTTTTCTTCTCACTCCGTCCCTCTATCTCGATCTCGTCCAGGGCAAAACATCAGTACGACTTAGCTTGAGTGTGTGTCGGTGTGTGCTGGGTTTACTCATTTATTGGCCGTTTTGCACATGCGTGTAAAATCGAGCGAGAAAAAGGCTAAAAACGTCTAGGATACAGAAAATCAGGCTTACGCTGCTGCTGTTATTTACTGTACCACACACACATATATACACACTCACACACACACACACACACACACAACTGTTGTTCTGTCCCTCAGTGTTTTCCTGCTCCCTCCAATTAACATCGTCCTGCTGTCCTTGGTGGGCGGAGCTAAGCTGAAGCAGCCAGTCAGTGTTTCTGTTTGTATTTGAATACTGTATTTTATTATTTCTCTTCAAACTGCCTCTAGTCTAATAATATTATTAACAATAATTATAAGGATGGTCAGCGTTTCCTAAGTTTAGTAAGTTATGTACAGTATAATTTATTTTTCTCCTCTTTATCGGGTTTTTATGACCATATGAGACTATGACAGTCAATGAAACATTATTCTATTTAGCTGGTAGATATTTAGATCTAAACAAAAGTTGTCATTTTACCTTGCTTTGTTTTGCATTCTTTTGTTCCCTTCTTTTTTGATGCATTTGTTTTGTATTAATCCTCCGGACTGGGGGGGGCGGTCGGAGTTAGGACAGCGAGCTGGACTGACCGAGTAGACGCCGGCCCTCCTCCGAGCTGAAGACATAACCTTTTCATGTCCAAACCCATTTCTAAAAAGCACTCAGACTCTGAGAAAAAGAAGAACGTGATTTTTTTATTGTTATTATAATTTTATTTGAAATGATTATTATAATGTATAATGTGAAGTTTCCTCTCTTTTATTTTGCCTTTTTATTGGGGGGGGGGGGGAGAATCAGTTTTATCACTTTTGGAAACTGTTTTCTGTGAACAAAGAGTCCCGTCCCCGTTTACTAGTTTTGGCCGCCTCACCGAGACGCAGTGGAACATCTTTGGCTTGGATCCACACACACACACACACACACACACACACACACACACACACACACACACACACACACACACACACAACAAACACAATCACTAACACACACACACACACACACTTACACTTAAAATGAAGAGATTATCATGACAACCAAACGAATCCTATGCTGTCCTTTTTCTGTTTTATGAAATCTAATATTCTAGATTTAAAATCCTGTACATATATTTTGTTTGGTGTTTTTTGTTTGGTAATCATAGGAAAGCAGTGTTTACCGTGATCCACCAGGGTGTTCCACTGTCTCTGTGTCTGTGTGTGTGGGCGTATCTACAGTATCTTTAGAGTCACTTCTCATCAGGAGCCCTTTGCTTTGTTTGAGCTCCACGCAATGCTACAGGAGCCATGACTTCTCTTCAGGTGTGCTGCCACATAGTGTTCCCCACAATCATTCAATCATTCTCGCTGTAGATGTTCCCTACATGCCACATAATGAGCCTCTGGGTCTTCATTTTGCTGTATAGTCACCCCTGTTATCACACCATGGTTCAGCCCGATGCTGGTGAGAGGGGCCTAAGTGAATCAAACCATTTTTAGGGTATCAGGTGGGTGGGTGGGTGGGGCATTAAGACGTCAATCATCCCTGCTGGCAAGGTCTGACCCCATATCAAGACAATGAAAATAATAATGATGATGAAAATGATATTATTTAAGACAATCAAAGTCATGAGTGGAGCTCAAAACAAAGTAAGAATTATTACAAGTAAAAAAAAAAAAATATCTTACCATCTCAACTTGAAAAATCAAGAAAGATAATTATGTAAATATAACATAGAGTTATAGATTTATATTTTGTTCATAACACAGTGTAATATAAGTTGTATATTTCTTTTCTCTCTCCCTACTGTCTCTTTTATTGATGTTATCCATGCCACAGAAAAGCAGGAGTCGCAGTACTCTCACAAAAAAAAATTGAAGAAAAATATCAAAGAAATAAAGAAAAATGGGAAAAAAAAACAAAAAAAAGCCGTGGGCTGCCACCACCATCTGTTCTAAGTTCACTTTCTTTTCAGTATTACTGCCAGACAAGGCTCTAATAAAGACAGCAATGTGTTCGGTAAAACTTGTGCTGGTCCTGGTCACTTCTTTCTTCCACACATGCATTCACACAATGGTTTTACAGTTCCAAACATATTCACATAAACATACAAATATACACTGCCATGTCCTTATTTTGCAGAATTATTATCGATGGAGAGGACAGTAAATGCATCCACACTTGTTTGTATTGTATGATATTAATAAAAAAAAACAAGAAGATAAATAAATGAGATATGCACAAAGGAGTTGAGACATTTTAAACAGGTGTTGTTTAAAAAACCCGTCCACACATGCTCGGTTTAAAATAAATCTCCGTCCACATGAAAACGCAAAAACACGCTGTCAAGCCATTGCAAAGATCATCAACAAAGCAGTTAGCGGCGCACAATATGACGTCAAACACAGCGGATAACGGCGCACACTCTGACGTCGCAAGGCAAAAAACCCGGTTATACTGTCCATTCGTCAACACTGTAACCGGCGTTCCTGAAAATGCTCACCCTGGCCGGAGTTTTCAAAAATGTTCGGTTACAGGGCCCTGAAACTGCGTTTTCGTGTGGACGGAAGGCCGAACCGCGTAAAAAAAGTCACGGTTATAAAAATACCCGTGTCCGTGTGGACTAGGCCTGACACAATGTGTGCCCGTGTGTCGCAGAACAATTCAATCATCTCCATAACAACGTGTTAATTATGCTAAGTCCACCTTCTTGCCCCTCCAATCAGAGGGCCAGCTGGGAGGCGTGAAGCCGAATCACGGCCCGTTAGCAACCTGATAACCTAATTAAGCACAACAAGGGACACAGGAGGAGAGAATGTGGGGTGGGGGGGTGAGTGATGAAATGTGTGTGTGTGTGTGTGTGTGTGTGTGTGTGTGTGTGTCACACAAACAAAAAAGGGAAGATTATGTGTACTCTGAGTGTCTAAAAAAGCGCCGGATGCCAGTTTAAAAGCAAATCTTTAATTGATGCCCGCTTAAGGATGTTGAGGATATTCATGCCTCCACTTTCAAGGGTTAAAAACACAAAACCCCACTCAGTGCGCCCATTAAAATGCTGTCTCCATCTGTGTCCATATGTTCAGCAATCAACCCCCACCACCCCGTCCAACACTCTGCGCATAAAAACAGTTAAATGCACTCAGTGGGGATGAGTTTACGTGCTCTGCTAATTACCATAGCTTCACACATATACACAAAAGCCCTTTTGATGCAATAAAAGAGGCACGATGGGGACCGATCCACAACTCCTACAGTAAGTGAAGGACTTAGTTGTTCTCTGGGCGTTGTGAATTTTTCAGAGCCAGCCTGGAGGTAAAAACCTGAGAAAAGGTTTATGTGTGTGAATAGTTGAGGAGCAAGAAAGGGGATTCCGATTTTTCTTTTTTCTTTATTGTCAGCAGTACATAAGATGCTGGGGGAAGCAAACGGTGGCTAGGCTCAAAAATTAAATCTCACACACATACACACACAGACCCTAAGGTGTACTGTAGGAGTTAGCTCAGATTAAGCCACAATTATCCACTGGCAATCCGTCACAATAGTTGAGACAAAAGAGTGAAAACTATTACAGTGGGCACGTATTTACATTTGAATGCCTGTTTGTACGTTACTGTGCATATTCTCAATATGATTTCATTTGCTCCAACTTTTTTCTGCTGGTGCAAATCGGGCACAGCTCAAAGGAAAAAACTTGTGTGAATCACTTGCACGTATATGTTTGTCTAAACGTTGCGCATGCGTCGAGTCAACTGTGTGACTTTGAGTGCGGCCCTCTCTCTCTGCACCGGCTCAGTGAAATATGCGGTTTTCGACCGTGGGTGTTTGGAAATTGAGTGAAAACGATGTCACATTAATGATTTAAAGTAGGTAATAGGATGTGCTGTGACGCTGAGCCGCCAGCTAAGCTGAGTTTAAGGCTCCTGCGTTAATGTATTCATGAGGAGGGGGGATTATACAGAGACAAGAGCAGCTAGAGAGCTGAGTGCAGCAGAGCAGCCAGGACCAACAGGCCTGCTAGATATTATATATAACTGCATTTATACTGCGTGAGCACACATTTTACAATGCAGGAGGAAGGACTAACACACACACACACACACACAAACACACACATACAGAAAATTAGAGCTGCATAGTGGAATTAAAAGAGATATTAGAATTAAATTTGTATTGCAACATGTTATTTATAATGTTTTTTTGATGATGAGAATATTTGTGCATCAGTTATAAAATTACATCAAGCTGCAGACAAAATACATGAGACAATACAGTTTAAAACTGACAGGCAGCACACTGTAAATTGACATTAACCAATGATCAGGTTGTGATGTGCACAACAAACAAAAAACATAGTTTAAATATGTTTTTTTATTACCAAATAAAAGCCTGAGAATCTAGGTTCTCTATTTAAAAACTGCATTATTATTTAGTTGAATCTAGGAGCAAATCGAATAGCAAAAAAAACCAACCTTATAATGTGATTAAATTCATGCTCAAAAAGCATGTATTATTACAAAAATGTGTTTATCGGGAAGCTATTTCTTATTTCTTCATCTTCCATTCTAGCGGCCCAGCTAATTCCCCTGTGTAACACTCTAATGTATACACAAACTGCAGCATCATTAAAATAGAAAAAGGTGATCGTAAAAGTCCCATAAAAATGATTTCAGCAAAGTACTTAAGCTGCAAAAAATTTCATATATTTCATCAGTTGTCCCTAATTCTCAATGATGCCAAAGAAAAGTGAGTATAGGCTCTGTGCTTGGCCATTAATATTAGGTGGCTGATGCATTAAGAGTTCATAAAATAATCCCATATCAGATAGTGCCTGCACTCAAACCATAAAAACAGAGAAACACGATGCTGAGATGCAAAATAAATTAGAGATATGCAAGCTTATGGTATAATAACACATATATATATATATATATATATATATATATATATATATATATATATATATATATATATATATATATATATATATATATATTTTTTTTTTTTTTTTTTTTTTTTTTTTTACAATTTTGGCAGAAGGCCACCTAGTTACTTTAATTTCTGTGATTTAAGTGTGAGTAGTTCTACACATAGGATTAATGTGTGACAGTTCTCATGTAGCACATATCACATTATGGCATGACAGCACTGCTCAGTCCTTGTGTCTTAAATACAAACATGACAGATCACGTTCAATCGGTTGTATCTGGCATCTGTTGTTTCTGGAGGGGAGAAGGGTTGACTCAACACGAGACGAGCCTCGAGATGATTTGGAGGGTTTACCAAAAGCGTTGGTTGGCCAATGACCGAGCAGATATTAGCTTCATTACCGGGGTGTGACTTTCTCACCACAACTTCATGCACTTCCTTCAGTCAGGTTTCAATGAGCAAAGTAATCAGCGTGACATGAGACAAACAATCACAAAGCGCCGTCAGTGTTTGAGCGACGGCCCTAATGTGACAGATCTGAGAGCGGCGGTGTGTGAGGGACAGGCGTGGTACGCAGCGGAACAGCGAGGCCCGCGGGCTGATCCCCAATCAAGACTGGGAAACTGGCTCGACTCCCCTGACACGTCGCCCCTCTGCTCAGCCGCCACTCTCACATGGAACACGCACCGGCTTCATCAGCAGCAGCTGGCCTACTTTCACCCCTTCTCTCGCTGTCTCCATCAAAATGTATGGGTTTGTTTATTTCCCATCATATATTTGCATGTAAGGGCCATGACTGTCTGTCTGTTTCTTTCTCAGTGACGTGTGCCCACTTTCTTCTTTCATTCATAAGCCTTCCCTTTAGGCCTCATTCTTACTCTCCTTCTTTTGTTTCTTCACCTTCGACCTCAACGATCTGACTTCACATCCCGTAGTTTGTCACTGGAAACGTCACACCACACATGGGATACATATTTGCAAACCTTTTTTGTGATTTGGATTAATTGTATTTCATCGAAGTGGTAAAAGGATTGCCATTTGTGTAATAGTTTAATCAAAACAGAATCGTGATCGAACAAATTAGAAGAGCAAAGATGATAATCTTCAGATGTTCACGTGTAGGTGGGCCCGTCACTCAAGAGACAGAACTTTTCACTGCAAACTTGAAAACATGATGTTGTTCGCTGAACAGCGGTATCAAAGCGAGGTAAAGAAGCCTGTGGGTGCTTTAACGTCATTCCATGAAATATATATATATATATATATATATATATATATATATATATATATATATATATATATATATATATATAAATTGAGACAAGAAAAAAAGAAAACCTGTAAAACTGTTATTTTCTCTCCCCATCAACACCCTAATGCACACATGCAAATATTATGCTAATGGTATGTTAATTGGTGGAGTAGCTGCAAAGCAGCCCTGCTGTTCAAATGACTGGTGAGAAAATAGGTGGGGTCAGTCGCAAGCTGTAAAAGCAGCTCCAACACAAATAAACAAACCCCTCGGGGATTAACAGAACAAGGGCCAGTGATAAACGGATGAGAAGAGACACAGGGAATACAACAGGCTGTAAGCGAGGGGACAAGGGAATCAGCTCAGGGATATGGAAATAGGAAGAAGCAGAGGGACAAGGGTAGAAGGAATAAGTGGGGGAAGAGGGGTAAGAAGGGAGACACAGGGATTAAAAGGGGAATAAGCAACAGGACAGAGGTAAAACGACTAAGTAAAGAGGGCTGAAAAGGGGGACATCAAAAGGCAAGGGGTAAAAGGAGGTTGTAAATAAAAGGATGAAGCAATAAGCAATGTGAAAGGAATTATGTAAATGAAGAAGGGCGACTAAGAGGACAGAGGTGAAGACAGGTTAAGCATGTCAGCATGGAGGAAAAGGGTAAGGGAAACTGCCAAAGGTAAGTGGCTCCGGCAAGTTTTTGAGAGTAAAAAAAAAAGAAAGTCTAAATGAACGTGGGATACTTTTGATACGGGAGAACGAATAAGAGAGCAGGTTAAAGCAGAGAGAACACACACGACGAGTACAGGCATGTATGTAAAGGTCTGGGAAGAAATGACGCAGAGCTACAAGCTCCCAATAAGGAGACCATCACCCAGTCATATCTTGTCTTCCTTTACCCTCTTCAAAACGACTTCAAATATTTCTGTATGTAACAAGGTTTCACGAATATAAGTGGAAACCATTCATAGGCACTCTGCAGTGACTGTGCCTTTTGCCTTCCCAGTCTTTAGATAGAGTGTGTGGGTGCACAGCATAAATCAAAGCCCCATTTACACCTGGTGTGAACATGTGATCTGGATAGATTATCTGGATAATGACCACGACAGCTGATATTAATAAGCTTTCTTCTCGGGCAGGGCTGGTGTACCAAGTTCAAAGGAAGCAATGCCATGGACAGGTCACTGCGTGCTCACTGGGTGGTCATTAATTAAGGTAGATGCAACCTTTTGTTTTAACTATACCGATGTACAATAATGCTTACTGTGACCATACATTTGTGAAACTTAATTTGATTGCTAGTCAGGGCCTGGGTGCAACCGCGGTTGCGCACGCCCCGCACCCCCTGACACGCGACCGATGAACGTAAAACATTCAGAACATGTATTGTTTCCTGGAGGTCATTTGAGTGAAGAGTGTCTCCCCCTGCTCTTCATGTGACTTGTTTTTACTCTGTAACGGATGCGACTTAAAATGTAGCGCAGAACAATACTTGTGATAAAAAGTTCTTAAAGGAATACGCCACCGTTTGTTGAAATAGGGTTATTCACCGTCTCCTCTATATTTATGCATTGTCTTAGTCCGGCAGCGCCGCCGCCAGCTTAGCTTAGCGTAGTGAATGGAATCCTTTGTTGCCGGTTAGCAGGTCATGAGTAAAATTGAGCCAACCACAAAAAAAAAACAACATACATACTTCTTGTGGCCTGCGTATTCACAACGAGTACAAATAGCAATGCAGATTAAGACTAGACGATTTCCTAGGCAGATATTGATTTGGGAATATATTGGGTGGAAGCACAGCCGAAGCACTGCTACTTTGGCACAGAGATATCACGCAGCAACTCTGTGTTAGTACAGGTCTAATATGGGTCGATCTATCCCGTAAAATAACCGTGTTTACAGTAATCACTTACTCTTTGGACAGCTGTTTTTATTAGGTCCATTCGGCGTCTTTCCCAGTTGACTTAATCGCACTGAAAAAAAAGTTGAGGACTGCAGGATGGATCAACGGCGAGAAATCATCGGTAGCTGTGACGCAACGTACTGCGGGCACGCTCATCTTGATCTGACACGTTAAGCCTGGTCATCAATGGCAGTACCTTGTCCCACTCGCCACAGCACAGACACTCTATTTCAGTCGGCATAGGTTGGCATATTCCCCCCACACTCACACCACCAGTTTGTGTCGGCTCTCATCCTCACGTCCTCGGGCTGTTGAGCGATTGCAACCTCCTCCTCCTGTCGTTCTATTTCCATAGCACGCAACTCCTCTTCTGAAAACTCTGGTTCGTAGAGGTATGCGTCTGACTGTCTGAGAAGTCATCCTCTACGTCTCTCACAAAATCTGCCATGTTCATCGGCATTCACTGTCTACTGTAGGGAAAATAACCAGCTAATATTCACGCCGGTATGTTGACGGAAGTTGGGGGTTTTCAGGTGCTGTATGATATCTCTGTGCCCAAGTAGCAGTGCTTCGCCTGTGCTTCCACCCAATATAGTCCCAAATCAATATCTGCCTAGGAAATTGCCTGGTCTTAATCGGCATTGCTATTTGTACTTGTGAATACGCAGGCCACAAGAAGTAATTAGGTTGTTTTTTTTGTTGTTGGCTCACTTTTACTCACGACCTGCTAACCGGCAACAAAGGATTCCATTCACTAAGCTAAGCTAAGCTAGCAGCAGCGCTGCTGGACTAAGACAATGCATGCAGGCCCCAGAATACATTGCTGACTTGTTACGTTCATACTCCCCAGGCCGTGCCCTTCGATCAGCAGGCCAAAGTCTCTTAATGGTCCCAAAGACTCGCTATAAAACACGGGGAGACCTGTCCTTTGAGGCTGTAGCCCCCAGACTCTGGAACGCCTTGCCCTTGCTCCTCCGTGTGGCTGATTCTGTTGATTCTTTTAAAAGGCAACTCAAGACACTGTTATTTAAACAAGCTTTTAGTTGACTGTGTTTAATTTATCTTTGACCTTTTTAAATGTTTTATCTTCATCCAATGTATTTCATTGTGGTTGTATCTTGTGAAGCACTTTGTGATTTTTATCTGTGAAAAGCGCTCTATAAATAAACTTTACTTACTTACTGAGACAAAAATGCGTTTGCCCACCTATATAAATATAGAGGAGATGGTGAATAACCCTATTTCAACAAACAGTGGCGTATTCCTTTAAGTACAATTCAAGTTTTGTGTTTTAGTACACAAAAACATGTCGTAGAAATGGTCAAATTTGTGGAAAAGAAGGCAAAATTATTCGGACATGTTAGTTTTTTAGTTGGAACATTGTAAGGCGTCCCAGATGCTGCTTCAGTTGTCCCCTGCTTGTGATATAGGACATAGGATAAAATGAGCACTGTCCTAACGTCTGTTGGGTCGGACCATGAGCCGCTTAACACAGTGTACACTGTGTAATAAATATTAAAGAGGCCGATTAGCGAAAGTTCTGGTGTACAAACATATGAATAAATTCTGGGAAATTCTTCTACGCAATTATCTTGAGATTCATGAAACCATACCCCCGTGTTGCACCGTATGATTGTTTAGAGTATTGAGAGTTGTCAAACATTACAGTATGAACACCCTAAATAAATAAGGTGCCCTATCGTTTTCTTATGAATCTGTCAGGGGCTTTATAGCGCCAGGCCTCGAGTGCCTCTGGTCTTTTCCTGTGTGTAGCGTAATGTGTAAGAGCTCAGCGGGCCCTGGCAGGAACAAGGCTATTTGGAAACTGTCAGTGTCCGCTCCATGCCAACCAGCCACAAGATACCCCTCCCGTCCTGTAAAACATCCCCTCTGGAACCCCAATGGCTGCCAGTTTCTCAGACAGCCCACCGCTGACCCCTTCAGGCAAGGAAACTGTCGTCCAGCCAAGGAGCCAAAGAGCCCAGGGGCCTCGATTCCCCCCCTCAGAGTCTAAGATGGCTGTGTTGGCTGCTTATTCAAGCCTGGGAAAGAAAGGCAGAGAGACATAGAGAAAGAGCGAGGAAGGGGAGAAAGAAAGAGAGCGCTCAAGTTTGCATTTTTAATTTGATCGCCTCGTCGCTTCATTTCGCTCCAAGATTAAAAAGGCCACTTACTCCTCTCTTTGCTTTGGATAGATTATTTATTTTTTTTTTTATATGACAAGGATTCCCCCAGCATGCGTGCTCTCCAGACGGCACTACAGACGCCACAAGCCATGCAGCAGACAGCCATGTGTCCTGACAGTTGACTTTGAATCAGAGTCGGCATAAACTTGATTTTGACAGCTTTGTTTTTTCCTCTGTATTTTTTTGGGATTTTGAGAAGAGGTCACAAAAGGTTGCGTGAAAGACCCACTGCCCTCTTGGTTGTCGTCACATATTTGTCCTCCCCTGCTTTTGTGTCCCCTCTCATTGCAACCAAACACGACCAGTTGTCTCCCTGCCTCTGGGCCCTGTAGTGGAATTGTTAAGACTTTTTTTTTTCCCCGATTGGGCCAAATCAGGACAATCCAGCTGTAGTGTGGTAGAGAGAGACAGGAAGAGACGTGACATCGGAGGGATTGTCGGTTTAAACTTGGACAGCTGTTGTATCATGAGTGAGTGTAAGAGGGATTTCCTGGATGGAGGTGTCCAAATGGCTCAGTGTTAATATGAATTCATAGACAACCCATTAGCGCCCTTTACTAACCCACCTCCTCTTCTTCACTTCCACCATAATGGCCCCAGCTCTGGCCCGCTAGTCTGCCTGTTAGCGGATATAGCCTGGATTTATTCCGATGTTCCCAGGGATTACACCCTCAGTGAGCTGTGTATTATGAGTAGATTTAGGCCTATAACTCCTGAAGATAAGGGGGGATTGGGGCGATTGTTTGAACGGCATGTGTTAGCCATCATCGCCGGGACACGGGGCCGGCAGTATGTGTATGTGAGTATATGTGAGAGAAAGATTCAGGAAAATCAACTGTTCGGAGCATCCACGTTCATTGAAATTCCAATCCGATCTCAGTCACAATAGGAACCACTATTCTGAAATGCGTTAAGTGAATTCAAATGAATGCTTTATGTAACTGAAAAGCTTTTTGGATAATAAAAAGCTTTTGGTTGCAACAATCAAAAAGGGAAACTCCAGCGATTATGCACAATTGCCAGAATTTATTTACACATCATCGCTTTTGTAGAGTTTTGTTCCAACCACTTCACAAAAGAATCATGATTACAAAATATTATTATTAATAATAATTAATATTAATATTAATTAATATATTATATTATATAATAGTACAATATTTTTTTTGGGAGAAAAAAATAAGAAAGATGAAGAACCAATCTGACTAAAATCTGTCTGAATCCAAGTCACATTCAGCTTCAACAGGCACATCATAAAAGATTTTCTATGATGATGAATTGTACCACAAAACTAAAAATAACCAAAGCGAGACCATGCAGTCTTCCTGACGTCCCGTCGGGTGCCGGACATAAATCTGGAGCTCCGACACGCTGCTGCTGCTCCGCACATGTGTGAGTTCTGGTATTGTGGTGGGAGAGCACTGTGTGGCTGAGCAGCCCTGCAGTGAGGCTCTTTACAAGGCATCAGGGACAAGTGAGAGACCACACTGACCACAAAACACAGCTCCACAAACACTGTCAGAGAGCTCGACTTCAGCAGAGGACGGAGCCAGGGACTGGAGGCCTGTGGGATGACTTCACTGACAATGATGAAGTCACAGACTGACACAGCAGAGCTTTTTACACTGCTGTTAGCCTATGACATTAATACCAAGGGTTGTATTGATGCTCAAAGTTAAAATTAGGAAGATTCTATGTCATTGGTGGGAAATTCTCACCTTATAGGTTATGTGGACAGTATACTGTAGGTATAATGTACAGAACGTCCTAGGTAATCTGTTAAATGCACTTAATGCATCTCCAATGTTCTCCAGCAATGTCTGCAAAAAGTATATACTGCTGCATATACTTTAAAGCTGCCCCAGGGCATTTTGCACTTTGGTTTTGACAATTTGAGGGATTAATTACCCAGAAACTACATGCTGTGATGTCAACAAACTGCATGTTGTTTTAAACCACATTTCTGCTCTGGTCAAAACAACCTGGAACGCAGGAATTCCAGCTGGCAGCGATTAAACTCTGCGTAAATTATGGAAAGTATGGAAAGTTCTGGATGCCTGCTAGAAAAGTGTGTATTGTTTTCCTCAGGGTGAATACCCAGATATTGATTTGTGATTGGTTGAAAATGTCCAAAATACTCGGGGACTCGATCAGTAGCTTTTTAAATGACATGAGCATGATTTTATTGATAATATTTTGGATCAAAGTGCCCATATTATGAATAAATACACGTTTTCTGGGATCTGGGGTGTTATTTTGTGTCTCTGGTGCTTCCACACGCATACAAACTTGAAAAAAACAAACATCCATGCTGTTTTGAGTGAGATACGGGTTTCTGAATGTATCCTGCCTTCAATCTTTTAAAAATCTGCATGGCTTTCTACGTCAATGGCCGAAACATTTGGTGTGTGCTAACCACTTTAGCTAATACGACATCAGCTAGCTGTTTCTCCAACTTAAGTCAGTACAAGGCAGGATTAGCCGAGAGACCTCTTCTAAACGAGGGCGCACTTCCAACTTTGCGTGGAATACCTGCAGAACAGGGACATGTAAGTAGTTCTATAGTGTTGTAGCAGTGTTTTGCCATTGAGAATGAGGTGGCTAACGCTACATTCTAGCTAGTAGTCCTTACCTAGCTACTGTGCATGTGCGACTCCCAACAAAGATGGGATAGAAGTGCGATGCCTCACTCTGTAGCTAAAACAGAGATCTCAACACACAGGGTGAAAAGAGGAGCTGCAGCAATGTGCAGTACAGGAAAAATATGATGTTTTTTGAAAATTAAACCATGTAAACCTATTCTGGTACAACCTCAAAATACAATTATGAGCCTGAAAATGAGCATAATATGGGCACTTTAATAGCCTGAATCTGTAAAGTATTGATCAAATAAATGTAGCAGAGTAATATGTACAAAATTTCCCTCTGAAATATAGTGGAGTAGAAGTATAAAGTTACATAGAATGGAACTACTCGAGTAGAGTGCATCACAATTGTCCTTACGTACAGCATTTGAGTTGATGTACTTTGTTACATTCCACCACTGTTTCTAATTACGCGACTTCGCCAATGGAGCACATGCCACTGATACAACTGCAAATAGATGAATTATTAGAAAGTGAGAAACCATTCATAACTGCAGATTTGATGGATTATTAGGACATTTTGTTGTAATAAATTCACTTTTACTTGAGCAAAAATGTCTTCCATGTACAGTAACAGTGCTAATCAGTAGGGTAGCTTTCTCTCTCCATCATTGCCAATCAGTCAGTGTTGAAATGAAGCAGCAGTCCAGTGAGCTTTTCCCTTCAGTATTGTACCAAGCTGTCAATTTACAGACAGAAGTATGTCGTCTCTAAAATGTTCCAATAAATAAACATTACTGTGCAAGAGGACAGCTCTTTCTGCGTGTGTGTGTGTGTGTGTGTGTGTGTGTGTGTGTGTGTGTGTGTGTGTGTGTGTGTGTGTGTGTGTGTGTGCTCGTAAAGTGTGTGTTGCCAGATCTACAGCCTACATCCAGACAGCGACAGACAGACATTATGTAGCTGTGTCACACACAGAGAGAGGGAGAGAGGGAGCAGGGAGAGAACGAACATCTCTGCTTGTTATTCAGTTTATGGATTATGTCCTGTTTAAATGACATCTCTTCAGCTCTGCAAAAACAACTTTAAAGCCCCCATTTTTTATTATTATCATGCAACATATTTCATCAAAGTTCTTCCAAAAAAACATAAACGCGGTCACAATGAACATGCTCAGAGGCCAGAGGAGAAATTGAGCTGGACGTGGACCAACGGACAGGAAGTCGACTAATCCTCTAGCCGGAGGTCAGAGGCTATACCTTCCTGCTTTTGAAGTTGAAGCGGAAAAGTTGGCGGATGAAAAAATGTCATTCTCGTCAAATTTTCTTTTAGCGTTTTTTGACAATTGTTTGCTTTCAACCTTGCTTTTTTTCCACCCTCCCCTCTCATATGAACACTCACAGAAATGCCCCAGACGGGTGTAATTGGTGTGTAGGGACCGTTGCCGCAAATAACTGTAATTACCAGAAATGACTTGTTTCATGAAAACAGTCACACGTGTCATTTTCTGTTTGAGTGCTGGGGTCAGATGTCTGTAGAACTTTGGGTTACAGCACTTTGCAACTCATTTTTCACACATTAAAGCTCATTGTTTTCAGACACGCTGCGGTTCCCGCTGAACTCTTCACACGCTGATGGGAAATGAACTTGTGAGTGTTTTTTGCTGCCGCAAACCTGGTAGAAAGAGGGGTCATCAGCCCCCTTTGATAATGATAATGCATAACACACACGGGCGTGCGGGTACACATAACAAGCAGGCGCGCGGAGGACAACAAGCGCGCGAGCTGAAGCACAACAGAGAGGCGTAAACACACACAAAACTCGCTCATCGTTTCAGTTGTGCCCTTTGAAGTCCTCAAATATCATGAAGCATTTACAATCTAATTATGTGCGTCTCTTTTTTTTCCACACTCTTTTACTCTCTCTCTCTCTCTCTCTCTCTCTGTTGTCCCCCCAAACCCCAGCTGTGAATTGAGGGGGAGAAAGAAAAGAAAAAAAAACAACAGGAAATAGCGAAAGCATGAAGACAAGGCCGCACGGAGAGAAACAAACATGGAGAGGGAGGCATGAAGGAAGAGGAGGTAGGCAGATGTGTGTTGACAGTTGGTATGTCCGCCACTCTTTGGGTCATTAAGAAAAAGATATCCCCGCTACCCATAACCCCCTCCCAGGGAAGTTGATCTAGAAGCTGCAGGGGAGCTTGAACCAGGACCAAGACTCATCATCACCCAGGCCTGTCCACCAAACCCCACCAGGGTGAGGGTGAGCTGGGATACGGAGCCTCCGAATGCCCCTCGAAGCTCCACAGGGATGACTTGGGGGGGGAGTGTTTAATTTAACTACGTGAATTTGTGCGCAAATAAAAAAAAAGCAGCCCCATGGCTATGGGGCCTCTCCGGCCATGTCTGACTTTTTGGTAAATAAATATTGAAGCGTGTTCTCACCAAGAGCCATAAAGAAACATTAAATCAAAGACAAACTCTCACTCGGAGGGAACAAATTAGTAAAAGGCAATCTGGGGAACAAGCTGTAAGTGTTGTGTGTGTGTTAGGACAACTGCTCATGTGTGTGAACGCGTGTGTCTGCTGTTGCTCCTCAAACAGTTCGAAGTGATACAGTTTTATTTGTGTGTGCCTGTATAACAAGAACATAATCTATAGGAGGGTGCAAGGTGTCTGTCTGTGTATGTAGGCGGGCGACGGCTTGTGCCTCAAGTTTATGTGTGTGTGTGTGTGTGTGTGTGTGTGTGTTTTTTTTTTCTTTCTGTGAATCCTAAGAAGGGAAAGAAATGCATTTAAAGAATGTGTGTGTTCGTGTGTGTGTGTGTGTGTGTGTTGGGGAGGATCGTGTGCGTCGTATGTGTCCCCATTTCTGCACGGTGCTCGTTTCTTCCCTGTTTCCACCCTCCAAAAATCTCGGCGGTGGCAGTGACATTTGGGAGCAATTTTTAAGTGCGCCTGCAAAGGTTGTCAAGGGATTAATCTCATCTCACGCTGGGGCGCAGAAAAAAAACGCCTTCCTCCAAGAATTAAACACAATTTACCCATCAAGACAAGTCTTTCAGAATGGGAGACAAGCATAAATAATATCTCCTCGGTCCAGATTCGCTAATTTACAAGCTTAGCATCTCCAAATGTTATTAGCGGGAATGACGAGGTTACCAGAAGGCGCTGTAGGGAATGATTTGTTATCCGGGCAAGCAGCAGCTGCAGCAAAAGGCGCATGTTGGATTGCTGGGATAGAAAGACAGACATACCTGACACCCACTGCCTCACCCCTCCTTCCCCTCTCCCCTCTCCTCCCTCCTCCCCTGCCACTACGACACCCAGGACTGCACACACCTCAGGCTGGCAGATAGTGAACTTGGCATCTCTCAAGCTAATGTTCTTTTCCACTCCTCTCATTCTCATTTGCTTTCAGTCTCCCCTTTCTCCCTCTCTCTTATTGCCATTTACTTTCTCTGTTTTCCCTCGGTTTCTCTCCCTCTCTCCCTCTGTATCACTCTTTCTCTCCCACTTGCTCTTGAGGCTTGAAACATCAAATAGAACATTTGGGCAACCGTTGTCATCTTGGCAAGTGTTGAAGTAGCTCTCGTCTACAATAAAAAAAAATAAAAGAGAGAGAGAGAGAGAAGGAAGTTAGTTTTTTAGATATTCAGTCGCTCTCAACATATCAGTCAAAGCGAATACAGATGTCTCTATGCCTCGTCCAAAAATATGTTTGTTTCTTCCAAAGATCTATATCGCCATCTTTGCGCCGTCAATCACGAGCCGCCTGAGTTCCCTGGCCAAGTTGAGCGGAATTTTCCGTGATTAACTTTGTAAATAACCAGGTGCCTCCCGAATTTAGATGCTGCACCTTTTCTAAGCTGACAAGGAGCTAACACCCTCAATCTGACGTCGCCGTTGTGTGAGCGAGATGAATCGCTCGCTCTGTGTGTGCCTTTGTGCATGCATGTAGGTGTGCATGTATGAGTGTGTGTGTTTAAGGGAGAGTATTTTGATCTGTGCTGGCTGTTTATCTTGCTGAAACAGGAGTCTCCCGTCACTCCAGCCCCTTTCTGATCCTGACAGATGAGTTCAACCCCAGCCTGCAGCCTCGGAGGGGAAGAGAGGAGGGGAGAGAGAGAAAAGGAAAGGAAAGGAGGAGGAGAGGGGAGCGGATGGGATGGGGGGGGGGGGTGTAAGAGAAAGAAACAGATGGAATATAGGAAACAGAAATAGGAGAGAAAGTGAGTGAAAGAAAGGAACACACATAGAAATGGAGAAAGAGAAGAAGACAGACAGAAAAGGGAGAGGACTGGAGGAGAAAAGAGAGGACGCTTAGCTTCACCTGCCAGTCTCTGTTAGCAGGGATGAGCCAGAGTTCCCTGCTTCTGGAAGCTTAGTGTCAAAGGTGGGACTGCAGGGCTCTGTCTGACGTTTATGTGTGTGTGTGTGTGTGTGTGTGTGTGTGTGTGTGTGTGTACTGTATACATGTGAGTGTGTGTGTGGGCATGTGTCTTCGTGCCCAGTAGGGGTTCCCCCGCATGTTCCCACTTCTCGCCTCTCCACCGCTCCTGCCATCACTCAGGGGTTGGGGGTTGTGTGTGTGTGTGTGTGTGTGTGTTTGTGTACAGTGGTATGGATGGGTAATGTGGCAGGCATCTCCTCAGACAACCAAAACAGAGGACCCTGATCTCTGCCAGACTAATTGGATGATACATCTGTGTCTTGTATTTTTGATTTTTCTCAACTACTATTTTTTTTATTATTTTTCTAGATCATGTTGTGTAGAGAAATAGGTATTTCTGGAGTTAAAATAGGTCTGAAATAACCATTGCTCCACCGTTGTTTGAAGACAAACTCAGCAAGAGGGAGTTTAAATCTGCTGTACTCTAGCTGTACCGTTCAGCTAAACCAACATATCTTCTACATGAGATACTATGTTCACATGATTAATATTTTAACTGAGAGCATCAGGGATTAGTAGTCTCTTTTATCAGTGTGGGTAGATCTTACACTCAGGCAGGGGTGTAGAATACAATTGTAGGCCCTGTAAAAGGCATTCTCTATGGGCCCCTCCACACATCCACAGCTATTCATTCTAGCATCTTTTTGGTCCCTTCTTACATGAGGGCCCTTCTTACATGAGGGCCCTGGGTACTCAGTCCCCTTTCCACCCCTGCACTCAGGCATCTACCACATTCCACCAATATTCATGTGCCACATCGCACCATATTTGGTCAATGATGATGTATTTGGTCAGACGTCACAACTCTTTATGACCAGTAGTGAAGCTAACTTGCTACATCATGTTTGTCATGTTGAATACTGATGAAAACACTAACTATGGATGTTCTACATTATGCACACATTAGTAAAATACAGTAATTTCCTATTTATGTCAATTCCACAATTAAACAAAATTACTTTGATGACAGATATTTTGGCTACTTGGGGGCAGATAGAAAGAAGCTGTAAACACAACATTGACCTACATTTTAAACTGATATGGCTACATTTTTAGCATACAGTTGCCCATTTATACATCAAGCAGGTAAAGAGCAACATTTCAATCAGGAGAGACTTCGTTGCAGATATGCAAAGATTTATTGTGCAAATGCATGTTATGACATGTACAGTCTTTGGAGATTAGACTCCATCATTATGAAATGATATATATATATTTAGGGGGTTAGTGATAGGTTGGATATTTCTGTCTACATGTTTCAAATGTATTTTATATCTTGTATGTAGTGTACTACACAAGAAGGTTAGGTTTGCTCCCTTTTATGCTTGTCTGTGAAAGCACTGTTTGATGGGAAGGAAAGGATGGAGATATGAAATTATTAATTGGGGTAAGACTAAAATGAGTGAGTGAATTCAAAAAAAGTTTAAATGGTGTTTGAATTGTTGACAGCTGATGTTGCCTTCATCTAACCTGTGACCAAGTGTTGTATAGAGACGCGTTGAGGGACAGAAACGTATCTGTTGTTTTCTTGTTATTGAGACAGGGATGAGAGACGCCCTAGACTGTTTGTGGCCCAAATATCACCGATGTCCTATGGTGGGTGACATTGATTAGTGTGTGATTTTGGTGCGGACTTCTCTGTGGGATTGGTGCTTCGTTTGGGAAGGGATTCAGTACACAGAGTCAAAATGAATGTGATGAGTGATTGTGACGCATAAGGCGTAAGAGCAGATTTGACTAGTTCAAACCAGATTATTTTGGAGTGCACAGATGTTTAGGAGTTGAATTTGATGAGGGGACATAGCCAGTAAAAATTTAAAACTGACCATTACCGACTCCAATTTCGGGATCAGGTGCAGCGTACTTGTTTGTGAGTTTTTGTCTTGTTTATGTGTTTTGTGTATCTGCTATTTCAAAATGGATCAAAATTATAGTAAGATGTCATGCCAGACCCTAACATTACAAAGAAAACCAGAACAATATGTGCCTTAGTTATGCTTGCTTCTGAAGCATAAGTTAAGAAGGGGAAAGATTTGAGGATAAAAGTATGTGAAACAAGGCTCAGGCCTAAAGAAAAAAAAGTAAAAAGAAGACGAATAATTAACAGCTTTATAGACCAGAGAGAGATAAATGTACTTTTGAGTTAGCATAATGAAGTTCCTATACTATTACTGTTTTGATGCAACATTTTGAATCAATGTCATAGATTACAACGGAGAAAGAGAATCAAGAGAACTAAAATGAGTAAAGCACAAATAATGCTTCTGGAGGAGTTGTGTTTTGTGTTTATTCAGGGCCTCGATGCGTCAGAGCGGGCCGTCTCACTTCCCTAAGCTGCAGGACCAGTAAAAAGCTGAAACGGGATCACGAATCCTGGGCTCAGTATTCTATTCCATTCAGTGGGCAACATGGGCCCCCTCTATCAGAAACCAGCACCAGTAACACATCTGGTGTTACAGAACGAGCGGAGAGGGAGAGGCCACAGATTTTCAACTGCCCATGGTTGAAAAGGACACCCGGATGGTTTTTCGAAACTGGAGTTGTTTTTTATGAACTGGAGTTGCAGTTCAGTGTCGAGACTGAAAAGCAAGAATGTGACAATGTGAGAGGCCAGGGTGGGAATGACCTGAGGTCTCCATCACCTATCGATAGGCTCTTTCAGAAGGGACAGTCGAGGAACGGTCAGCAGACGGATCAGAGGATGGGGAGAGTGAGAGATGACGGATTTTGCTCTGATGCATCGATGTAGGAGAAGAAGATATGCGAACGGAAATCATTTAATTACATTGTCACTGTAGGGTATTTCATTATCAAGTGCAAGTTGATTAAAAGATGTGCATGAGAAATTCAATGCAAGGGTTAATGTTTCATGTAAGGGATGTATTTGTTATAATCATCATTCAAAATGTATTCCAGTAGGTTCATATTGTTGCATATCACATTGTAGTACTGTATCTCAATTAGGATAAAAAAAGGGAGGATTGATAGGTTGGATATTTCAGCCTACATGTTTCAAATGTATTTTATATCTTGTATGTAGTGTACTACACAAGAAGGTTAGTCTATTATGAGTTTGGGTACAACTTTCACACAGAGGAATTGGAGCCAGGAATGTGGGAATCTATTAGGAGCACGTGCCATAAAAGGTGTAGTTTAAGAGTAAACTGTTGCACTGAAATAGATAGCTTGAAGCGTGTGAGGACAAAAAAGGAGGAGTTATTCTGATGTTCGTAGCGACACTATGGATACATGCTCTTAGGAGGGTGTACACATGGTTATCTTCCTTTCTAGGAGAAACCTTGGCATATACACTTGGTGCATGTCAACTGTTCTCTCTTTCATGAAAGTATGTTTGTTTGTTGTGTGAATAAAGCTGCATTAGTCTGAATTCATTGTACTCAGCATTTGTTCAGTCTCCATCTCATTTCCAGATATTTCCCAGATATCAGTTAGAAAGCCAGAAGCTGATCCCCCGATGGAGTCTAGACACTGATGGTGGTGTGAGGAACCCGAATACCAAACCGAGGAGCCGATGGCAGTCTTGTCGGAGGAGGAACCAGGAGCCGTGCATGATGAAGACCGGAGGAGCAAGGGGAGAAGGAGGGTTGAGCTCTTAGCCTGAAATGACAACTGAGCAGCAGAGAGAGACAGGTTTAGAACAAGGATGTCATGCTGTGATTGGCTCGTGAAATTCAAGGCCGCTTCTGATTGGTTAGATAAAAGTGAGCGCCTCTAACAGCTGTTCAGTTTTAGAAGAGAGAGAAATGTAATTAAGTTTAGAAGTCTTCCTGCAAGAATTCACATTAGCATTATTTGGAGTTGTGTAGCTGGGCACCTGATGAATGTAAGTTCAATATTCACTCTCCTTGTAGCTCTGTTTTGGTCTCCACCAACTCCTGAGAGATATATCTGACAATTTAGCAGCTAAATGCTGCACTATGTTCACTAGCTAGTTGCTAACTTTGTCTGTCTGCCATTTGGTGCTGGGCAGGTTAGCGTGCAGTGGGTTTATCAGGGTTTTTTAAATTAATTTTTACTACTGAGGACAATATTGTTATGTCCCACTGCTCTGTGTAAGGTTAAGTTTTCCTTGTTCCAGTTTTTTCAGTTTTTAGTGTTTCCTGATTTATTTTGGTACTCACATTGTCTCTTGTTCCAGGTAACTTTACTTCCTGCCCCTGTGTTTTTCCACGTGTGTGATGACCTGCCCCGGCCCGATTAGTTCCACCTGTGTCTAATCACCCTCCCTCCCTTGTGTATTTAGTCTTTGTCCTCCCCTTGTCTTGCAAGTTTGTTGTCTCTCCTTGGGGGAAGGAGTCCAGCCTGTTTATTGTGTTTTATTTTCACAGTGTTTCATTATTAGGATTTCCTTCTGCCTATTTTTTGACTCTGAACTGTAAGTTTTATTTTTTCATTAAATCTCCATGCTGCCTTTCTCATCTCTGAATCTGCATTTGGGTCCAAACCTGCTACATTGTTGAAACCGTGACAACAATGAACTAAAAAAAAAAATATGTATATATATATATATATATATATATATATATATATATATATATATATATATATATATATATATATATATATATATATATATATATATATTTTTCCTGCAATTTCACAATTAACAAATTATGGTAAAAAAATGAAAAAGAGAGGACTGAAAAATATAAATAAATATATATATATATATATATATATATATATATATATCCCTCCATTTTTTTTAGTTCATTGTTGTCACGGTACAGTAGGGCTGTAATCAAGTCCACCTTTGTCGAGTCCAAGACCAGGACTAGTTAAGACCGAATCAAGACCAAGTCCAAGTCAAGACCGAGTCCAAATGAGAGACAGTCAAGACTGAGACAGAAAAAAAAGAATCCTCTTCAAGACCACTTACTTACCTGTTGATAATTTATGTGATGCAAAGTACAATATATATTTTCTATTTTAAGATGATCATTTTACATTTTTATTGGTCATGATCAAAAAGCAACAACAGTTGGCTCAAATTAGGCCATATTATTTACTTTACGTAGAGCAATTTCACTGAAGTCGCATAAAGCTGAAGTGCAGCTTCAAAGTTTTAGATGTTGAGTCTTTATATTCTGGTGTGACTATAAAATTCTGAGTGCCAAATAACAAGCAACACAGGAGTCGGTAAAAAACTGACATGTTCCCATTCTTGAACTTATCACTTGTCTTCCAGAATCCACAAGGGCTTAATTACAGACTTGAGTACTACAGCACTGTAATCCAGTGAGCATATCAACATTTGTATTCACTCAGATCTTCTGTGGTGGCTGGACATTAGGAGGATACAGTTCCTAGAGACGATAGTAAGAAAATCAACATTTACTATAGGCTAAAAGTGAAGGAGACCAAAATAGGATTTTGAAAGGTGAGGTCACCGACCTTGCTATTGTTCATATAAAATATTATTTATAGCGGCTTTTAAGGATTTTCCTGTAAAATAAAGCTCCTAAATCATTATATTCTTGGGTTGTAACAAGCATTTTTCTGCTCAAACATAGAGGCAGGAAGAAACATGATGAAATATTTAATCCATTGTTACCATGACGTCTGTGTGCTTCACTTTCCGACTCTCCTCTTTCGACTGCTCTCAACTTCCTGGTAAAGCTAAGCGTGCGACATGTCGAGTCAACTGGTGGGTTGTTACCTGAAAGTGGTTCACCTGGTACTCAACAACAATGGACCCTGGAATATCCAGCTGTCCTTTTGAGGTGTATGGTCATCTTATTGTATCTGCATATTCTATATGATTTGTATTTAAGCTTTGGGTAACAAAGAAACCCAGATGAACTTTAGCCTACATTCGTTGGACACTTCTCTGAAGACATCTGGGATGCATTATCAATGGCTTTCCGAGATAGAGCCACTTGGCTTGAAGCCATTGGTCAGTTATCGATCCCACCCCAATCTATGGAATATAGATATGTGATCCACACACAAAGAACTTTAGAGTGACTTTTGAGAATCTGAGAAGCTGTCCTCTCCAAGCTCTGCAGGGCTTGTACAAGATGCTGGTTTCTTCGATGTAAATAAACCTTTATAATCAAGAAACGGTGTCGGCGGATTCCTGTCCATACAGCAACGCATCATCGATACTAATTAAACTACACCTTCTGTGTAAGTAAGCAGGCTTTAGCCTGATTTAAAGGGCCTATTAGGCTCCAGCAAGGATAGATTTTCTATTGCTTGTGATACAATTATTATTTTTGTTACCTTTTTTGTTTGATTAGTGTCTTTTTACTTTCTGCGGGATACTGGAGCCCTATTATTGTTGCCTTTGTTATTTTGCCTATTATCCACCACCCCTTGACCTCATACGCATGCATACAGATAGCCCAGAACTAACAAATGAATCACTGTTGGAGGGGGAAAAAAGCCTGATTATTTATTGAATGAGGTTTCACTTCTGTAACAGAACTTTAAAGTTCCAATTTCGCTGTGGCTTTTTATTATGAGCATTCCCCTTTGCTGGTTCAAAATGCAACAAAAACTTACATGGTTTAGTGTGTGTGTGTGTGTGTGTGTGTGTGTGTGTGTGTGTGTGTGTGTGTGTGACCCAACCTCCTCAAACCTCACCTGCCCCACTGACTGACGTCTTGCCCCTCTGACGACCCCCCCACCACGTCTCCAAATCATTTCATACCTCTGCCAGTTCCCGCCCACGCAGGCCTCTTCCTCGCTCGCTTCCCTTCGCCAAGTCACAGGGGGCCGATGCCCAAGGCTCTACAGCGCACTAGCTCCCTACACACACACACCCCGGGCGTCACCACCTCTGTAGTGCTGGGCCATCTGTAGAGTCTCGACATGCTGGTGCGGCAAGCCAAGTCACCTTGCTGTTACACAACTTCTTTTACAACAGTTTACATGGCCTACACATGCACACCTTCAATTAGCTACACAGTCAGCAACAATGTGTGCCTTGTGTGAAAGTAGGAGGCTTTTGCTACATGTGTGTAGGTGTGAAAGTCTGTGTGTCTGAAGGGGATATTGTAGCAGGAGAGCGCAAACGCAGAGGTCCAATTTGATTTAGATTTCAGCCTGTCTATTGAACTGGTGTAATTGGGAGCACGACCGACATTGCAGCAACTGGAAGGCTATATGTCAGACCAACTGCTTTTAGTGCCATCTCTCCCTCCCTTTTCTCTCTCCTTCTCACACACACGGGACTCTTTCATCTCTTACCATCGCTTTACAATGCCCGTTATCACCTCTAACCCCCTCCCTCCACGCACCTCTCCTGAATAGGATGGAAACTCATTCTTTTTCAAAGCCGAACATCTCTCGCCTTGACTCAGCCGAGAGGCCTTAAAGAATGTACCGTATGTGCAAGGGTAACCTCCTCACCCCAAGGACGCTGCTGAGAAAGATGTTGATTGGCCAATAGGCCAAATTGTTAGAGAACATCCTTCCTGCAAAGTGTTTGTTCGCATTCTAACATTCTGTTAATTTAGGGTGCTGGCTTTCTTGAAAAGTGCCGATTTTGCTATACAGACCTGTAAAAATTAGACCTTTTGTAGAGGCAGCTCTGTGATGCTGACCATCTAATCCACTTAGATACCCTGACCCCGAGTCGCTTTTCTTCTTTTCTTCTTCCTTGTTTACCTTTTTAAATGCCTGTCTAACTCAAACCTGCCTTAGTTTTTATGTTTTTCACTATCTCCTCTCTGTTTCTCTTTCTCTCAGATCTGTGACAGAGGACTACAGGGTTACAGAGCGGAGGCTGTGAAAATCTCGCCACACTTTTAATGACTTTAAATGAGATTCATAAAACATGCAGAAACTTAGAGAGGGAGAAAGAAACAGAGGGAGCAACTGAGAGCGAGAGACTGAGAGGAAGCAGCAACGCCCGCCACCAAGCTGACAGCGAGCAGGCTTGACATTTGGCCTCTCGTAATTAGGGAAGTGCCAGATTCTGTCCTACTAAATCTCAGCTCAAAATCATTATTCTCGACGGTGTTGACTCTGCAATGTCCGACCAGCTTAAGCCCTTCTCTGTGCTTTTTCTTTTTTTCTTTTTTTGTCACCCCCCCTCTTCCTTTCTCCCCGTAAATATTGCAGCCAAAATTACATTACAGTTTTGCGCTTGCCTCCCCCTTAATTGCTTGCCCTCCAAACACAATCTGCTTTGGCAATACATAAGATGGTATGTGAGTTAACAGCGACAGTGAGTTGGCAGCGAGGCAGCTGAGCGGCGGTCTGTGAAAAAGGGAGCACTAAGACGAGGAGATAAAGTGTGGAGGAGAGCTGGAGAGGAGCTGATCACACACAGACAAGCTGGGGAGCAGCAGACAGATGCCATGAGAGCATGGCTGTCATCCGCACAGCCAGGATGGAGAAAAAAAAAGAGGCCGGGATGGAGAGACATGGAGGAAAAGAGAGGCACAGGGAGTGGGAGAAGGAAAGGAAAGGTGAAAGGGAGGTAGAAAGCAGCAAGCAGCAGAGGACACAACTCTAATGGAGGGGGAGAAGAAAAGGGGAAGAGATCAGGTCTAAGTTAAAATAATGATAAAGGGATGGAGAGAAAGGAACGAACAAAGAGGAGAAATGTTTAGAATTTTAAAATAAAGAGAAAGTACAGGAAAGAAGGCCTAAATATGGCTGAGGAAGTGTGTCTGATGAAATGTCATTTCATTGCACTCCTGAATGCTTAATAAATGAAACCTATATATCCATTGGACAACCAGTATATATGTTGTGACATTCTGTTGTCTGTTACACTGACATTAAATAAATTACCAATCCGACTTAAAAAGAACATAAAACCTGCAGGAGCCCGAATATGCAAATATGTGAGGAAAGAAATTACTCCTCCACCTCCTAAAAATACTGGAGTTGGAGGAAGCCTTTTATGTAGTAGTCAAAATATGAATTATTGTATATAGATTACATTACATTCTAGAAATGCATAGAAAAAAATCATGTATATTTAAAATCAGAATTAAATGTTAGATACAGTACAGTAACAGTACAGCTGTTATAGTGAATATAAATGAATAATTTCCTTTATATTTATTTTACTTCTCAAACAGGGATTCCATAAGGACCTTTTCTGTGACCATAATAGGTAGAAAATAGGCACCGAAAAAAGGAAATTCTGAGTGATAAGTGTCATACTGTAGAAGAGTACGGGGGTTTGAAGAAGAGAGCATACAATATCACTACCTAATACAGTCTGTCTGTATTATATTATAACAGTGATCATATTTTCTTCATCTTAACTGTAACTATATTTTCCAGCCAGTCATATATGTAGGAAGGTTAGTGAAGCTAGAGCTGTGCATGTGTTTCATTTACTACTCTGTATCTTCTTTAGTTCATCATCCAGCATCTGTTAAATCCAAAGCAGTTATCTTTAAAAAAATAAAAAATAAATAAAAAGTAACATGATTTGTTTTAAGCTTTTGCAGTCAATCATTTTGTACAAAAAATAAAATAAAAAAAGACGTCACCACAAGCCGATTCCCCCCTAGCATGCACCATTATTTCATCACACACACACACACACACACACACACACACACACACACACACACACACACAAAGCATTGCCACAAGCTCCTTTTCCCCCACATTATGAGTTTAAGTTTTAGACAAAGTTCCCTCCTTACACTTGGAGGCCTGTGTCTTGCAGAGAGAGCCCATCACAAAGCGTCAGCTAATCTGGGAGATGGCAAAGAGGGGACATGGTTTTGACAGGGGCTCGCATACTTCATAAGCCTGCCATTAACACTAATCCTTATGGGTGACGAGCAGAGGAGGGGCGGCAGCGAGTGGGGATGGAGGGACAAGACAGACAGTAAATATCAATAACAAATAGGAGATGTGGTGGTATTAGCCCCCTCTGCCCAGTTCCACTACCACACCCTCATCCCAGCCCAGTTTGGCCCCCATGTCTTTATCCTTCATCTTGCAGGGATTGGGTTGAAGTTAATCTCTCCAGTCGTTATGACAGTCAATTAGCAGAGAAGAATATAGCTGGACTCGAGATGCTTGAAAGTGAATGCATGGGGGGTTGATGGGGTGCGTCTGTGTGTGTGTGTATGTGTGTGTCGGTGAGTTTGGTATCGAGGGGTGTGTGTGTGTGTGTGTGTGTGGAGAGATGTTCCACAATGACAACTATCTCTCTGTCCACCCCCCTGGAGAGCAGATGGGATATGTGCCTGCCAATGAGACAAGAAGAAAGGGTGGTGTGTGTGCAAGTGTGTGTGTCAGTCATGCATATGCACGCACACATGCATAAGGGTATGTGTATGTGTGTGTGTTTTTCTGTGCAACAGTGTGTTAGCATAGCTCCACAGTTGTACAGAGTTGATAAGAGTTGATATTTACTGAAACGGCTACCCTGTTACAATTCAACGCCTATGGATGTGCACATGGGAGCAAACACATGCATTATAGACATAACATTTTTTGTACTACTTTTGTAGTAGATCAGCTTTTATAGACCTCCATAATAGTTCTACAAGTTTGGGACATCAGTCAACTAAGAGGGCACAAAATCATATCGGTAAATCGTTTAAAAATCCCATTTAAATGCTGGATTATTTGAAGTGCAGGTTCACTAATCAGACCAATGAAGTTGAGGTTTGATCATAAGGAAACAGGAAACGTACGTCTTGATGACTTTTTATATAAGTATTTAAAAAAAAGAAATCTCAAATCTCTGAGACTTGGCTGTGAATTTAAGATAGGTTGCAGTTTAGCGTCAGGGCTGCTGCAATTTCTTCTGTTCCCACACTTTAGAGGTATTATTACAATCAATAGCAGAGAGTGAATGATCTAACAGCAACAGATGGGTGATTTTGGTGTCTGTGTTCTCATTATTTACGAGGTAAGTTTGCAGACAGGGCCAACGCTTAAGAAATAAGCGTAGAGGTGGATAGGTGTAGACTTTTAAACAAACCCTTTTCTTTCAATACTTTTTTAGATGTGGTTTATTTCATTCCTGTTTGAAATAGTTCTGTACAGTGGAGATATGAGAGCAAAAGACAATTAGATTCAAGGCTGCAACTAACGCTATTTTTCATGATCTATTAATCTGCTGATTATTTTCTTTATAAATGAATGAATTGAAAAGTTGCTCTATAAAATGTAAGAACACCGTGACAAATAATTCCACAGAACCCCAAGGTGGCATCTTTTAAATGTCTTGTCTTAATTGGCCAACAGTTCAAAACCAAAAGATGTTCAGTTTACTATAATAAATGACCACAAAAAGCCGCAAATTGTCACATTTGAGAAGCTGAATTCAGGGGCATTTTTGCTTAATAATGATCAATTATCAATAATAATCAATTATCAAAATAATTGCTGGTTGATCAAGTAGTCAATTGATCGACTGGTAAACAGTTAGAATAAAACCTAAAAACAGGAATTGCGTACTGTTGCATGTTACTTAGCTGAGATAAAAAATAAGGCTTACTTGAAAGAGAGTAACATTGACATCCATCAAATTAAATCTCTCATCTTAGTCTTATTCTAAAATATATACAGTATATATATATAAAATATTTCTGGGAAAAGAGCTGAAAGTGTAATTGTAATCTTGTTTACCTTTTTTAGGATGCTGGTGAAACAAACAGTAGGTGGTGGAGCCCGGCTCTGTCCTGGCCTCCAGGGAGAGGTTAGGGCAGCCACCCAGGTGCCCTGAACCAGAATGAGAGGCTAAACTAGGCCACAGGATGCCCCTTGTCCCTTGAATGCCTCTCCCAGGACAGAGAGGATCCGGAGGCCAGCCCGGCATGGTCCAAAACTGAGTCGGAGTCAGCCCGGGGGACCAGGACAATAGCCAAGAATGTGTTCATATGGTAATGCAATCAACATCAAATCTAACTAGAACCGATTCTGTTTTTTGTTTGTATATGGTTTTTTAATTTATGAAGGCGTATATACTCTAATGCCCATAAACCCTGCTGAAGTGTGCGTAAACATTGCCATATACAGTACGTACACACACACATAAGCAGGCTTCCCCATACACACACACTCACACACACACTCACACACAAGAAAACGCACACAGGAGCAGCAGCAGTAGCAGCTGCACAAGTCTTTGGGTGAGTGCACATCTGTTAGACTGGCTTAGTACAGTGAAACTGACTGTTGACAGCAAATGTTTTCACTAAAGCCCACATTGTGAGTTATTGTATATGGAGGCTGCTGTGCAGGGAAAAGGACAAATTCATTTATGCTCTTACTTTCTCTCTTGCTGTCATTCTTTGTTTCTCTTGCAAACTCTTTCAGTCTCCCTCTGGTTTTTCTTTCATCTGCTGCCCGTTTGAGGCGCACTGGTCAGTTAAATCAATTATACCTCTAGCAGTTGAAATATTTGCAGCCATTTGAAATAAATGCTTTGCCCAGGTATCTCTTTATCTCCCCCCCACACAACACATTTCCAGAGGCAAAACGGCAGGTCGAGGCCACAAAACTCTGACAATTTCTCATCTGCCACCTCGGCGCCGGCTGTAATAACCGCCTCTTCCTTCCTATATCAGAGTGAATGGTCGCAATGATAGGAAGGCATGTTTTTATGTACCTAAGATGTGGATTGTTGTGATTCAATGATTGATTTGAAGCCCAGTGTTCTTTACTGTGCGTCAGAGTATTTGTGTGTAGGCAGCAAATGAAAAATACCAGCATGTAGTGATTGGAACAAAACGATCTGACCTTCAACCTTCAGTCTTTTTAAGCGTGTTTCCATTCAGAGGTGGCTTTCAATGCGTTGACATTCAGTGGCATGATTACTCAGATGCAGCATAGTGTCTGTGTGTGTGCGTGCGTGCGCGCGTGTGTGTGTGTGTGTGTGTGTGTGTGTGTGTGTGTGTGTGTGTGTGTGTGTGTGTGCGCGCGCGTGCGCACAATGGGGAGGGTGGGTGGGTGAGGGCTACGTGGGTGTGGTTGTCGATGGGTGGGTGTGGATGCTTTATGCATGTTTGCGTGTGCTAATCACCTGTAGGCTGCTGGTTGCAGGGTGTTTGTGTTGAGGGCACCAAACAGGCCTTTAAAGCGAGGTTGAGTGAGCAGCAGAGTCACACACACACACACACACACACACACACACACACACACACACACACACACACACACACACACACACACACACACACACCCACGTAGCAGCCAAGTCCAAGTCAGAGCCGAGCCAAGACTCTGTGTTTAGAACAAGAAAAACACTTTGTTTACGCTTTAGGGCCCTTCACTGCTCAACCAGCGAAAGAGGGAAATCAACTCATCCCTGGTTCCCTAGCCACCGCCGCGTCGTCAACAGATGAAGTCAGCATCTCACACCCAACAGATGGGGCGCAGAGAACAGCAGCCTACTTTACCAAATGGACTTTTCTTTTCCCTGTTTCCCAATCTACTAATCAATGCTCGTCGTCTGCGAGATGGCATCCGGAGCTGCAGGCTTCGAAGGGTTAGGAAGTTGCTGGTTGAAGCAAAAGTGTGATCATTTGAGGTGTGTGTCGGCACTCATCATCTAAACTGGGTGAAAAGATAAAATAAAAAAAATATATATCATTTATTGTTCAAAGGGAAATGTCTGTTCTTGAAAATAATCCTGCAGGGCTCAGTGGAAGTGCATCTGTGGCAGGGGATGTTTAATATCAGATGCTTATTTGAAATTGTCTTGCTTTGGTGAGATCAGAGCTTCAAGATGATAAGGACACGCCCACCTAAACGCCCTCAATCAGATGAACAAACAACTCTGGCTCCAGAGGAAATAAAACACACACACACACACACACACACACACACAATCTATTTATTTATTTTTTATCATTTATCCTTTAAGTCGTCTGGTTTTTTGTCCGTATAATTCCTTTATTCTTCACACCCAAATCAAGTGCCTCTGTGCGCAGCAGATAAATAGGAATTCCAAACTCCAATGGTTCATTTGTCATGGTGTGAATTCCAAGAGTGGAATCTAGAAATAGCTTGAGTGTTCAGCGCGGTTGTTGCCTGGGGCTCGGTGGCATGTAGGAGGCTTTGGTGATATTTGCTTTTTGCATATTTTCTACTAGGGGGCTTTTTTGGAAGGGAGATATGCACTTTTCCCATTGCAAACATTGCAAAAAAAAAAACAGAGAAAAGATTTTTTTTGTGTGTTCTCAGCTGTACGTTGTAGGAGGCTTTGCCCATTATTTTGGTATGACATTACAGTTTTAATTGAATTGAATGCAATTTATTCTTAAGAAAACTTTTAATTAAGTGCCATATGGACAGATTGTGGAGTAGTGGCCTCCATGATATTCCCTTGGGGACATTTGCTGCATAATTAAGAATATGAACTGTAATGACACAGTGAGATTTAATGGAAACTTGCAGTCTAAATAGGCGACGTTGGAAAGCCATTATTACCCAGCCAGAGAGGGCTTAGTAGGGTTCTCGAGGGACAGTGGGCTCCCCAGAGTGGAACCCTGGGAATAGAAAACCCTAGAGAACAAAAAGGGACGTATGGAAGAAGGAAGAAGGAAGTACAGCTCTTTCTCTACAGTGCTCCTATCTTGAAATTGAAGGGATAGTTCAGATTTTTGTGACATTAGATATCACAGGCAGTGGTATCTATACATGGTGATTATCTCAGGCTACAGTGAGGAAGCAGAAGCCTTCAAAGCTTTCACTTCCTCAAAAGGTGCATTCAGATTGAATGTGAAGCAAAGTTCTGCCTTGCTTTATGTGTATGAATTTGAGTGCTAAATTTGACTCTTTGTACAGTTCATATTCATTGACCACAAACTGCCAATGGACTCTACTGATGTTGATTGTAGCTAGCTCGCAATGTGCGCACCGATCGGTCTAGCGCTTGATTTCTGACCTCAAAATTTGGTTGTTTTTCTTAAGGCCAATTTCATTCCTTTTGTCTCTATGTTTAAGAAGGTATTGGTGGTCCTTGCCTTAGTTTGTGCCCTCTTAAGCAAATGTGAATCTGTTTGTGTCCATGTGTGACTTTTCTTTGTCGTATACAATTGCCCTATATGTAAAATGAGCCTCTTGTTCACTCTGAACTTTACACCAAAGCTGCAGTAAAGGTCAGTTAACTTAATGTTTTTCCACATTGATCAAATACATTTGTAGATTTAAGAGTTTTTTGTGTTCGGACTTAAAACGACTTGTACAGCTGTGTCAATCTCATCTGCACTATTTTCTATCTATCTATCTATCTATCTATCTATCTATCTATCTATCTATCTATCTATCTATCTATCTATTTTTTATGTAGCTAGCTAGTGAGCTATGAATTTTGCATGGTTAAAATTAGTGTGCATCTGCAATCATTGCAACATGTTCTGGAGGATTGAGTTTAGTTTGATCATATAAACGGCTAGAGCACACAGAAGCCATTATTAGATTAACTAATTAGTTAGCCTGGATGTAGATATCTAAATGTCTTGTTTGGTTTCCTAACATTTTTTTCACAAAGAATCGTGTATGATAGATAGGGAGAGGATATATGAAGTGAAACTGTTAAGTACTTACCTATATAAAAGCTTGATTTCCTTTTGGACTTCATTCATGTTGCTGTAACGGTACACCTTGTGTTCTTGTACCTGTCCAGGCAGCCATTTTGTAATTGTATAAGGATTTATTTTTTTTTTTTTATGGCCCATCCTTGTTTCACCACTCCTGTTTACCATTTTATTTCCATGGTACACACAACTTCCACAGCTACTTCAGTCGGAAGGAAACTTGTTTTAGTGTTGTGGAAATCTCCAATTGTTGTGGAGCAATACAGCAGGATGAAGCTGCTGAAATCAAGGTAAACTATTTGCTGTGAACAACACACAGCAAAATAGATAATTCCTCTGTTGTTCACGCTCAGTGAGCAAACAAAAAAAGGGAACAAGTAAAGCAAAGATGTAAAAAGCCCAAAGAATTTGGAACTGAGAGAAAAGAGAGGGAGAAAAAGATTTAGAGAGAGAGGGGGTGTTGAGAGAGCCAAGGAGAGGGTAAATACGGAGGCCAGATAACAAGAAAACAAAGGCAAAGAGAAGAAAATCAACTTCATCAACATGTGTGTGTGTGTGAAAAGGACAGCGAAATGAAAGGAAGGAAAGACACAGTTAGCCGCCTGCAGAACAGAACAAACTCATTTACAGAGCAGTGCCAGACTTAAAAACAATTATCTGCCATCTCCGTTGCCTCTGTAGAAGAGTAGCCCGTTTTGTGGGGCTCTTTGTTTTTCTCAAGGACATATTCATTATTTCAGATGAGACCCATTTGAGTCTAAATAAAGACTTTCTCTCTTCTGTCAGATTCACTGGTACTGTAATGTTTCATCTGAGGGGATGTGAAAACACGTTTGAAAAGGAGTCTGATGAAAGCACTTCTATGCCACTAATGCATGTTCATCAAGTTCAAATTCTCTTTTATTTCTACCTCTGTTTTCACATTTGAGTCCGGGTGCTAATATTTGTGGCTTCGTTTGTTTGCACGGTGCACAAGTTCTCTTGATAAATTTCTTGATAAGTTCGAGCAATCGGTTAAATTTTTTTGCTTTTTGCGCACTGCCCACGACAATGGTCTTCTGTCCAAACGGGCCTTTTGAGAGCAGGCCACATCTTTTCCTGCGCATGCATGGAAGAGAGAAGAGTCGGCACTAATCACATCCAGACAAAAGACACCTCTGACAAACGGTTAACAAGGAGCCAGAAGTATTTTATGACTCACAGGGAACACACACACACACACACACACACACACACACACACACACACACACACACACACACACACACACACACACACACACACACACACACACACACATTTACAGAAAAGTGTTGTTCCTCACTAGATGAGGACATTTTGACATTGCAAAAAATAATTTGTGTTTGTAGCCTCCTTGTTACGGTGGCCGACAGGGGCAAACGCCCTGCAACTTCAGAAAACACATGCAAATAGACAAAACACAAGCAAATCAAGAAAACAACTTCATTAATTTGACAACACATGTGCAGCATTCAGCAAACGCGCTGCATATACACACACAACACAACCAAATATACAAACGCGCTGCAATTTAAAAAACGATGCAAAAAGAAAAGCAAACCCCGAAAAAAGAAGCGATGCAAAAAGAAAAACAACTTCATTAATTTGACAACACATGCGCAGCATTCAGCAAACGCGATGCAAATACACACACAACACAACCAAATACATAAACGCGATGCGAATAAAAAACGATGCAAAAAGAAAAGCACACAAACCCCGAAAACAAATGCAACAAAAAAACGCTGCATCCAGATTCCACAACGGAAGTTCTCCAGACCTCTAGAGGGAACAGCCAATCAGCTGGATTTTCGACCCCTTCTCGGCCTTTTTATTAGAGTTGGGTATGGTTGCATAGTAAAAAGAGAACTCCTGTTTCATGCCCATGCCATTTTATCAAACTGAATAAATCCCACCTGCAAATAAAAACAACTGCTTTGTTTGCTCCATTGTGTTGTAAGTAAGACATCTGCTGAAAAAGTTATTGTATTCATTAGCATGATTGCCGTACTGTTTAGTTCAAAAACATCCAAAACACCAAAAGAAGACGAGCCGACCAAACGCGAGCATTTATTTTGAGCACGGCACCTGCCTCCTGGCTGAGACAGGAGCATAGACTGTATATTACTAATATATGATATTATGTTATTAATAAGGGCATGAGACAGGAGTTCTATTTTTACATTTGCATCGCGTTTGCTTAATGCTGCGCATGTGTTGTCAAATTAATGAAGTTGTTTTTCTTTTTGCATCGCTTCTTTTTTCGGTATTTGCTTTTCTTTTTGCATCGTTTTTTAATTGCAGCGCGTTTGTATATTTGGTTGTGTTGTGTGTGTATATGCAGCGCGTTTGCTGAATGCTGCACATGTGTTGTCAAATTAATGAAGTTGTTTTCTTAATTTGCTTGTGTTTTGTCTATTTGCATGTGTTTTCTGAAGTTGCAGGGCGTTTGCCCCTGTCGGCCACCGTGCCTTGTTACCTCTTAAGGTCACAACGCCAAACACAGATGGAATCAAGCTGACATGGAGGACACCGCGGACAAATAACTGAGCGGGTTTTCGGGATCCCGCCTTACCTGCTCGTCTCCGCTGAAAGACCTCTATGTGTGGAAATGAAAGAGAAGGGTACGGAGACAAACAAACACACACAACACATACACATGCAAACACAACACACTCAAATGGCCTTCGAGAGTGCTGCATTCCACATTTAATTGAAAGCGAAAAAAAATCCAGCATACAGCACCCTCCAAAGTAAACTTCTCACAGTGGCCAGCCAGCCAATCGCGCGGGGAGGCCAGGTCTCGGGGGGGCCCCGCCCTCCAGAAATAGACACAGATAACCTATTGTTGGACCTCAAACAGTGGTCACACACACGGATGACTTCACACACAAAAACACATTCAGAGTAAGTATTAGTTCTGAAACCAGCAGCAAACGTGTTTGGATCTGAGTGAGCAGCAGGTAGTGCGAGTGTTTTCACAGCTATTTAATCCCACAAGTTGTACGCGCAATAAGAAAGTAATGGATCAGAGTTAACAGCAGAGCCAAGGAAGATGGTAAAAAAATAAAGGTATCCTTTTAACAAATTTATAATCTAATTCACAATGCAGTAGTTTTTTCCCCTCACACACACACTTTGAGGCTGCGAGGGAGAAAATATGTAATTGTATTCTTTAATTAACACGTATTAATGTGACGTCAAAATGACAGCGGGTCTGCGAGCCCATGTGGGAAATTTGAAGGCTTTGATCTGAGCTTGTGTGACTGCAACCTCTGTCAAGATGAGGACAACAAGCAGAAAAATAAAGAGAGGGAAAGTGTATTTTCAACTGGAATTGCATTAAATGTATGTAGAGAATTATCTAAATGTTAATTATCAGTTTGATATTTCTACAGCGCCTAAAAGACAAAATTAACTAGATGTTGCTGTTCCAGTTATTCTCCCATATTTCACATCATTTAGGGCATTTGTTTTTTCTTTCTTTTTTTTTTTAGTGCAAGATTTAAACTCTCACGCTCTGAAATAAATAAATGTTTCTGAATCCAATCTGGATTAAAACACACAATTTTGAGCATTTATCCCTGAAAATCCACAGCTGAATTTTTTTTAAGAGGATGTGAGCACTAGTTTTTATTTAACGCAAACACACACAGGGGGGACATCTGTGCTGAACGCTGACCAAATCCGCGGCGACTTTACTCACAATACAATTTTGTTGGAAGTGTTAGAATTTGTTTCAAGTTGATGGCACAGCCTCCATTTTGAGTTGACTTTGATATCATTCTGCAAACAGTGAAATGTCTGGATAAGTGTTGCGTTTAGGCCAGCCATCTGTATCATCTCCAACTCCAGAGCAGTTACATGCAGAGCACCCTCGAATTAGAAGGGGGAGCGAAGGGGCGGCGTTTTAAATGGTTCACTGCTGGCATCTACTGGAGAAAGAGAGAAAACCAGGCGCAGAGACAACTTGGCGGACCCTCACTATTCATTTTCTCCCGGCTCTGCTCTTCCAAGTAGATGATTCACTCCACAGAAGAGGCATCACCTCTGATTCCAGCATCATACACACCTTGAATAACAGACATTATGTGGTTTGGCAAAAAGAAGAAAGCAAGACACAGAACTTTATCATCAAAAAGTTTTGTCAAAACGGCCAGATTTCCTAATGAGGACTAGTTTCAGCTACAAAGAAAGAAAGGAAGAAAAAAAAGTGTGAGGTGATATTTCTTAACTACACATGTCTCCTGCTAAGTGTAATGTACCTAATGGTCGGGACGTCTTTTTGATAAGTTCTGCACAATCCATATTCAACACTTAGATGCTAACACTGGATGTCTTTATGTTTATATACACCCTATCTCTCAATCTATACATGATCAATATAGATTTAATAAACGGAAGCATTAAAGCAAAATGGGTTTTGAACCGTACATTAAGTGAAGTAGAAAGTGTTGTTTTCAGATGAAAGTGTGAAATTATAGCTCAGAGTTAGAATGCAACATTTGGATGTCAGATAACTACTATTTGCTTAAAAATGTACAGATTACTTGTATTGGTCACTCGTATCTTTATTAGTCATATAATGATCATATTTCACTTTTTTTTTCATGATGGAATGCTGGGACGATGAATAGGCATTCAACAAGAAGTGAAAATTGAAAGATAAATTTAAATTTAAATTGCAAGATAAAAAAACAACAACAACAATATTTGTATCTACCCATGAAATGAATTAAATGTTTTCATTGGTATATATATATCATTCAGTATAGTCTCCCAAACTCCAAATGGGTAACTCATAAAGATTTTCTCTTGGGGAAATAATAATAAAAAAACAGCAGAAACTGTCAATATTTGCACATACCCGTACGTGTGTTGACTGTGCTGTATGTATTTGTGTGCATTTGGTATGATCATGCGTAGGGCTTTGTTAATTTATCCCAGCATCAGCTATTAATGTTTGTCTTTCTCAAGTCCGAGGCTTACAGTGTGCGTATGGGCATGAGTTAATAGTGCAGTTAAAATGGTGTTAAAAATATAAAGACAGCTGTCTGTTGTATCAGACCGAAAGTTATAGCCTGTGCTGCTACCAAAAGACTGCTGAGGAATTTGTTGATTAAAATGTCACCAAGTTAGGTGTTATGTGTGTTCGTATTTGTGTACGTCCATCAAAAGCTTGTGCGGAGAGCAGCGATGAAAAAGATTTCCTGTGTGAAGAAATGTGATTACGGTGATTTTTTTATTTTTTATTTGCACAGCACAATTCTTATGTAATTCTTGTAATTGTTGCCTCATAATACGGCACATTCACCTCAGCAAATGCATTCAGCTCCAGTCTGTTTAGGACGCTGTGGATTGAGTTAGAGAGTTCATCCATTACAATAAAGAACAAAGCGCCCCCCTATCTGTTTCAGACATTACTCCCTTTATGATGCTGAGTATGGCTCTGAGGTTTTTAGAGAATTCCGTCAAACAATGTATCGCTTTGAGATATAGCAAGAGCTCCACAATAAGATCCTGTGTTGTTGATCATTTTGAAACGGAGGGAGGGAGAGGGGAGAAGGGGTGGGGGGATGAGGGGAGACTGACTGAGACAGAGACACACTCCAGACAAAAGGGATTGTCTTGATTATTTGTCCGTCAGTGATGTCAGGAGCATATAATGAACAACGATGGCTCGGAGGATAACAGTGATTGAGATTAGGCCCTGCTGAGAAAGAGGAAGGAAAAATAGAAAGGGGGTGGGGGGGGCGAAAAAGAGAGGAGAGAGCGAGGGAAGCAGAGTGAAGAGTGTAGAATAGGGATGTGATGAGACTAGAAGAACGCTCTGTGATAACTGCCAGCCAACAGCCTGTTTGATCCAGAGGGATGTAAGGCGTTTGAAGCTGACAATCCCTTTGTAATGATAACACATGTTTTTCAGTGTGCGCTGATCCTCCCTCTCCTATTGTATTATGGGCAGCAGACGGCAGCTACCTTTAGGCCCAGCGTGGTTATGAGCAGCTGTCGGCATTGTGGGAAGTGCTGATAATCTGCTCCAGTATCTTTAGCCCCTCGTTTAGCTCTTTGATCCTCTCCCATTATGCCCCCTTCCCATCACAACCAGTGAGGGAGCTTGGCAAAGCTGTGCTGGAATGTTGAGTAGATGGCAGGAAAGAGAGGGAGAAATACACAATGCTCCCATCAGAGGCTCGTCTACTGACAGCTGTTTCTTACTTTTTTTTTCCACACGTGTCTCTCTCTCTCTCTCTCTCTCTCTCTCTCTCTCTCTCTCTGAGCTTTTACACCTGTCACAGCTAGTCAGACAGAGACACAGACCAGATAGAAAACTGCTGCAAAAACCCTTCATATTTTCTCCATCACTCTATTCAGGCTTTCAGCACGTAGCCAGAGGTTGTGGTTAGGAGCAAGCTTTTGATTCCTTCGAGGCTCAGTGGTTAACATCACCTCAACTCATGGTTTAAATCCCAGTCACCTCCTTTTCTGCTTTTTTGCACAGTTAAAAATTGTAATTTCCCCACTGGGGATCAATAAAGAATATACATTATACATTCATTATTATAATAAAGATATGCAAGGCAGGTGGATAACACTGAGGGGGGGCGGGGGGGTTTAGAGTAGTGATTTACATTGTGGGTGGGCGTAGTAGAGGCTAGTCTCGCTCATAAACTTTTCACATCACCTCTTGACTCTTGACTTTGTCTGATGACTCCTGTCATAAGTCATAATTTCTCTGTGCAGGAAGTACAGAAGTGCCACAAGCACGTATACAGCACCTTAAATAAGAGATAGATATACATGTGGTTACTATGTTGCTGTTATTAGAAAAAAAGTGTCCTGTCTGTCCTTTCATGGAATCTTAATTTTTATGTTTTAGGCCTTTTAAGGAACTGAGGAACTTTATCTGTGTTTCCACAGGAGGAACCAGGGTCTAAATTTTGTTCTTAGGCCACAGTTCTTCATACCACCCAAAGGTCCCTGCTCAGGGGGGGATAGGTATTATTTTCTGATTGTCAAGAACTTTTAGGGAGGGGCTTGTACTGCTGAACAACTTCGATTTTTAAAAACCTGCAACATGCTGATAATATGATTTAATCGTGCAGCTCTTCTAGACTTTGAATAGTGAAAGGAGTCATTTTGCGGGGGTTGTGACACTCAAAAAATGTATCCACTGATTTACAGATGTCTTGTTCGCCATGCAAGTCCATGGGAAACAGATCTTTTGGGCCCCATGGCATCATGTGAAGAACACGATGGGTGTAATTCCACTGTTTTGCTGCTACGTCAATTTGTTTTCGAAGCCTGGTGCACTTCCTGCGGGCCTACTTTGGATTAGGAAAAATTTAGCCCTTCTCTGTATCAATGTCCTGTATTTTCAGTTGTTCTGCATTGTTTTTAATGCTGTGGTGAAGCCAAAGACAATAAAGTTTCTAACTAACTTACACAATCAGCGCTAAAGAAACCTATAAGATCCTGGAAATAAAAGTTCCTGGGACTTTTGGTTAAAAAAAAAAAAGACCTCTTTTCAAGTCAAAGATACAGTATAAGCCACTGTTTTTTCAAATATAAACTGGCAGGACATTTCTCACAACTTAACAACTTAAGTTTTGAAGATGTTTTCCAGAATCTTCTTTCCTGCCAGGACCATAAATATTCCATCCAACGCATTTTTGTTTCTTCAGACAAAGATGGCAACCATAGGTTTTGTTTGCCTTTCTTGTTGTTACAAGAGTTTTTATCTACATTTATCTTATACTCTATGTAGTGTTTGTGAATAATAAAGTTTTCATATTATGGGTTGCAAAAACAGTGACAAGTGGATAAAGGACGGGCACAAACGGGCAAGGAAAACCTTGCAAGGGCAAGGAAAACACAAAATATTCATATTCTACTGTGCCTCTCCTTCCACTTAAATGCAGTTAAGTTCACTGAAAGTCATCAAAATATCCAAAACAAGAAACTGAAGGTAAGAAAAAAATGTTCCCACCTGAAATGGTAGACAAGGGATCCAAGCTAATAAGGTTAATTATGACTAAGACACAAATCGGGTGTGAGACAAATGACAGTCTTTTACCAGCTTTGACTGTTTGAGCAAAACAGTAAGTAGTAGCCTATAATGAGACAAGGTAGGTGTAGCGGAGGTGTGTCTGTGTGTGTATCATCGCGTGTGTCGGTTGGGGTTGCAAGCAAGCCACAGCGAGCGGCGCGGAGCAGCACACAATTAACAGAAACATAAATATCTCGCCGTGCTTAAGCAAGCCATTAATCAGATATAAATAGAGTGAAGGAGCCCTTTGTGATTAACGAGGTGAGACTCGCTACTAATTACTGTTTCCCTCTCCTCTGGTAATTAGGTTGGCATGTTGAATAGGGTTGAACAAGACTGCCCTGACCCCACCCCCCCCTAACCACACACACACACACACACACACACACACACACACCGCAATTGTTCTGTTTTGCGCTCTGCTCCTCTGTTGTGGGCATTTGTAATGGGAAGGCCAAGGTGAGACACAGAAATTGTCACTGGCCACCCTCAGCCCCCCCATAGACACAGCCCTGCTTATACGACTTGCACTTTTTATAGTTGCAGTAATATAGCATCATATTATTATTATTATTATTATATATTATCTTGAGGCGACACAAACAAAACATCACAACCTTGCTGCCCCTGAGTACATCTTTGCAGGTTTGGTTATTCATGTATAACTTTTTAGGCAGTTAAGTGTTAACCAGGGAAACTCAAATCAATCCAATACTATGCCCCGATTCTGCAAATAGAAAACAAATTGAGTTTTTGTAATATTTAACAAATTATTGGAAGCCGATGAAATTTCATTATCAGATGATGTTTGGTGGTTGGAACCCACAAATCCACTTTTGTTTTAGACCAGTAGCAGTTTAACTGCAGTCTATTCAATGAAGAACAAATGATCAACAAATTAGTATTTTGGTTTTTGGCTTTAGCTATTTAAGTAAAGCTACCATAACATTTACCAATTACAGTTTCTCAACTTTTCTTGCTTTGTTGTTGCCTGTTATATTAAAATGAATACCTTGGTGGCTGGTAAAACTATGTAAGCAATTTCAAGTCATCTTAAGTCAATTTATCTAAAATACTTGGATGTATGAATCTGCATTATAGCCTGAGTAATACAGGATTTTTTTGAGGCCAATACCGATATTTGAGAATTTAAAATCCTATAATGATATATTGGCAGTTTCTTTACACAACCCATAACATAAACAGTTTTGTTTGTTATACAGTTGCTACAAAGGACTCTTTACTGGCTTTACTGTAATGTTTTTAAACCCAAAGAGAAATTGGGGAAAAAATCTGACTCTTTTCATTGAGAGATGGAGATTGAGATTGTTCTGCCTGCAGAGAAATGAGACCAATGAGATTTTTCCGCCTGCCTGCAATGTTTGTTTTCCAACTCCACCGAGACTTTGCCTTATGAGTTTGGTGGAATGATAACTGTGATGGATGTGCATCACAGCTGTGTCAGCATTTCTCCCAGGCCTCAGCCTCTGACTACCAACACCGCTCCCCGTCACACACACTCTGAGCTCTGGTGATATACAAGTGTAATCCATTACTACGCACTTACACCAATTGTCTTTCAGTTTGGAGTGGCTGCTATGACCTTTTTATGTGGAATGAAAATAAGTGGAGGCGCAGAACAGCCGATATTGGATTCTGTTGTTAATTAATGTGTGTATTATCCGGGTGGATAAAGCCGGGGGGAGGAAGTTAATTGAATTACAGTCAGCGAGTTGGATAATGCACTGTTGTAATTGTTGGACTGTATAAGACAGTGCTCACATTAGGGAGACGAAAGCCGGGCCTGATTTGCTTCTAGAGAATGGTAAGAAATTACTTGTTTGGTTTAGGGGGGTGAGGCATGAATGAGTTTCTAATTTAACCCTTGGGAGGGCAAACTGTAAACATGTGCACTACTAAAGCCTGTGTATGCATTCCTTATTTACTTACAGCACTTTTGCGGCACATAGACAAACTAACGTATTACACTATCTCATTTTATAGCAGTTTTCATGGACTAATAAGGCCTAACAAATAATGTTGTATCTGACATCAGGCTTGAGCCCCCCAGAGCTCACCCAGTCATTCCATATTGCCTTTATTTAGACTTATTTCTTACATCCAGGCTGTAAAACCAAATGTTGTCCTGAACAAAGGAATACTGGCCCAGGGCTCAGTGTCGCATAGCAATCTAAGCCTATTTCAATGGGATTGTTTTCTTCAGTAAATTCAGTATTTTCCTATTTGCTTTAAATGGAGAGGTTTAATACAATGCACATTAATGAGCTGCCTTCATTTTAAATATAGAAATCTGTTAATAAGCATTCATATCACAAATAAGACCTGCCAGGTTTGGGGACCTGCAACGCATAGTAATTTCATTCTATGGGATGTGCTGCCATCTTGTGATCATCTTAGATACAAACTCAAAAAATACATGTATCTTACTGGATATGCTTGGCATACAAAATACAGCTTCCAAAAGCCTAGATTATTCAAATTATTTATCAAAGCTTATTACATCACAGTTTAAAAGCAAAAGAAGAATGAAAGATTTCTCAGGAACAAAGAGTAAACCTACCGCACGGACTGATTCATAACTTACACAACAGGTTGACTGAACAACCCCAAAAAAAAGTTAATTATTCAAAGCCCTGCAGAGCCTGTGACTGTGTGGACAGCAACAACTCAACAGCTTTTGTGCCCAGGCAAACTACATAATATGACTGCAATAACATCAACAACTGCACAGCAAGGTGTTAAATGCCCACAGATAGCCACACAAACAGACATTTTAACACCTGGAAAGAAACCAGTGAGCAAAGATAGAGACAGGGACAGACAGGCATAAAATAAGATGAACTCACATTTCTTCTTCTTTTTCTTGAAGATATAATATCACATTGATGGTAATTGTGTTTGTATGTTGACAGAACTCCTCATACTACACAAATACTACAATATAGCTTTTTTTCGATATACTATGTTTTTTCCTCCACTTTTTTAGACATACTATACTATGTATTTTTCCGACATACTATACTATAGCTTTTTATCACTTTTTTGACATACTATACTTTGTCTTTATTATCACTTTTTTCAACAGACTATATTATGGCTTTTTTAATCACTTTTTTCGACATACTATACTATTGCTTTTTTATCACTTCTTTCCACATTCTATACTATGGCTTTTTGTCGACATACTATACTATGACTTTTTTATCACTTTTTTCAACATATTATACTATGGCTTTTTTTTATCACTTTTTTCGACATACTATACTATGTTTTTTTTCCGACATACTATATTATGGCTTTTTAATCAGCTTTTTAGACATACTATAGTATGTCCTGTTTTGACATTCACAATACACTCTAAAACAATTATAGAGTATGTCAGATCAGATGGCTCAGAGTAATAGAACGCTGATTGGAGGAACACAGAGGTTGTGGGTTTAGTCCTCACTAAATGTGTTGAATTTTAGGGTCTAACAGTGAAAGCGAAGTAGTCAAATACGCACTAACACAGTTGGCCCATGTGTCAGATGGGATGTCTCTGAGTAATAGAGCGCTGGTTGGATGAACACAGGTTGTGGGTTCAATCTTCACTAGATGCATTTTAAGGGCCAACAGTGACTTTCCTCAACAGTCATATTCAAGGCAATCTCAAAGCGCTGTCGATACACAAAGTTTGAATCCCCAGCGGTGTGGGGAATTACTATCTATGATTATCATTATCACAGTGCGGATGGGTCGGGGCATATGGAGTTGCTTTAAATTGTTCGTTAAATGTGTATTAGGTAGGCTATAGCGTTTCACTCAGAATTAGGTTTGTGGTGGGCCCCCGGATAGCTCTGTTGGTAGAGCGGGCACTCATACGTAGAGAAGGTTTACTCCTCAATGCAGCAGGCCCGGGTTT